>NC_133122.1:64121746-64290149 GCF_033568475.1 Henckelia pumila | reverse complement strand
AAAAAAAACGATATTATCGAATATAGAAAAAAAAGACAATTCTTATAGATATTTTGTGAGTATTTATTGTACTTATATTTCCCACTCTCTCTATATAATATAATGCAAATTCTATGTTTCAAAAGCTTAATTTATTATTAATATTTAACAATATATTATTGAATTCATATAGTTTTACTAATTCTAATTATCTATTCCATAAAAACTAGAAATTAACTATAACATTTATTTTATGAGGATGATCATAGGATCACACGAATGGACATTTTTGCAAGATATAAATGGACAAAACAAAGAAGTCCTACAAATGTATCAATCATTAAGATATTGACATATAAGTAATAAAATACTATACAATAATGGAGATTATAGATAGTGAAATTATTGCAAATAAAGATTTTCAACATAAAAAAAGGTTGGTCCAACAAAAAAAATCAAATAATAAAGATATGAACATGCAAACGGTTGATGACGACATCACAAAAATTATCGTTGAAAATAATGAGAATATTTTTTTTCACAAAAAAAAAAAACGAATGACAAAATAAAAAAGTTGTGAAATAGGTAAAAGTTCAAATATAAAGGAAGTGACGAATTTTTTTTATCAAACACTCCTCTAAAATATTGAAAAATATACATGTTTTTTTTCATTATGAAAATTTAATATTCATTACACCCTTAACATTTTATAAATTTTGCACACTTACCCAAAAAACAAACAATGGACAAATTTATGAGTATCTTTATTTTTTTTCCATAAATTTAATATTGGATTTTACGTAGATTAATGTTTTAAAAAATTGAAAATATCAACAAGATGTAGAACAAGAGGATTACCATCTGCTTGATGATTAAAATTTTGTAGATATTTATTCGAGAAATTTACTTCATCCCTTGATAATTAATGTTTTGGATATTTTTTTTCCAATCGAAAAAAATTAATATCAAAATAATTAACAATATTATTAGAAATAAAAAATTAATTGAGAAAAATAATATTGAAAATAAAATTTTAATCATATGAAAAAATAAAAACAATAATAAAATGAATTTTTTTTAATAAATACATTATAATCGGATTTTTGTGAAAAAATGATTGTATTATGATATAAGTGTTGTATTTTAATAAATCTAAAAATTATTATAATAATAGGGACATTTTTGTACCGAATGCTTTATACTGTCAAGTAAATGCATACTCAATTGCAAGAAACAAGCGTGTCAACCAAATCACAATTGAAGGGTAATTAAAATATGCAAATATTAGGGGGTGTGCAATCGGTTATAACCAAACCAGTCGAACCGAACTTTGGCAATTCGTAAAACGACCCCCCCTACCATGCTCTAATCTTGTAGTTCGTAGGGGAAAATGTGGAGTAATGTCTGATATATTGGGCTGAAGAACTCAATGGCTTGATTTTTTGGACTTAGTCTATTTCATGTTAGTTTGGGCCTTGGACTTAAACAAGTTACATGACCAATAATTCTGTCAAGACCAAGTCCAAATAATAGGAAATAAGAGTCGGTGACTTCTAGCCGTTGAGGTTAACTGGTGGTGCAACAAACTTAAAAGGGAGTTTTTGTTATAGTTAGAGGCAATCCAATCTTCAGAGATATACAATCACAATCTCTTCATAGAAGATCACAAGGAAGATCATCAGAAACAGAGAGAAGAAAGGATCGACACAAGACAAGGAAGAACAAGGCGTCTAACAGAGGGATTTCAAAGACTCTGTAACTTGTTTTAGTTCTTGTTTTTCATTCGAGTATTCAAGCTTTCTTATTTGTATTCTGGTGGTGTAGAGGATTTACTTGTATCTGGGTTGTTGGGGTTATAACAAAGGAAGGTTTCCCGTGGATGTAGGCTGGTTGATAGCCGAACCATGTAATTCCGGTGTCGTTTAATTCTTGCATTCGAGTTATAGTGTTGCTGGTTAATTTCGATTCATTTGCTGAAAAGATAGAGTGATCTATTGGCTATTATCTTGTGATTAATATTGGTGCGATTTGTTCTTGATCGGAGCCGTGTCATTGGAGTAGTGAACTACATTGAATTGTTAACAGTGGCGCCGTCCGTGGGAATCATAGATTCAATGGGATTGATGAAGTTCGACATAGAGAAGTTCACGGGCAAGAACGACTTTGCCCTATGGAGAATCAAGATGAAAGCAATTCTGGTTCAGCAAGGGCTTGGAGAAGCACTGAAATCCAAGGAAGAAATGTCATCTTCCTCAAATGAAAAGGAACGGGCTGAGATACTGGAGAAGGCTCAATGTGCTATTATCTTGTGTCTTGGGGACAAGCCATTGAGGGAAGTCTCTAGGGAACAGTCAGCATGTGCAATGTGGCTTAAGCTCGAAAGCATTTATATGACAAAGTCACTTGCAAACAGGCTCTATATGAAGCAGCGACTATACTCTTTTAGGTTTCAAGAAGGGAAAAGTATTGAGGATCAGATAGAGGAATTCATCAAGATTCTTGATGATCTGGAAAATGTTGAAGTGAAACTCTAAGATGAGGACAAAGCACTTATACTACTCAATGCATTACCTAAATCTTATGAAAACTTCAAGGATGCCATGTTGTATGGCAGAGACCAGTCCATATCTATGGATGAAGTCCAGTCATCAATTCAATCAAAGGAATTGCAAAGGAAGATCCAAGCTAATGGTGAATCTCTGAGTGAAAGTTTGAATATAAGGGGAAGGCCAGAGAAAAGGACTCAAAGCTCTCATAAAACCAGAGCTCGTTCCAAGAGTAAACCAAAGTATAAGTGTTTTATATGTCACAAAGAGGCACATTTCAAAAGGGACTGCCCTGAAAAGAAGAAGAAATTCTTTGAGAAACCTAAAGACAATGCAGGTGCAGCTGTTGTAACAGAGGGTTATGACTGTAGTGACCCTTACCTGGATCACCTACTAAGCAGAACTTAGGCATGCAATTAACTTAATTAAACGGATATCAGAATAAAACTGCGGAAACCATAAACAATATACAATCCCAAGGCAAGAAATCTGTAAATACCCAAAAATAATACAACCCAATCAAACAGTTGTATCAATCTAATAACAACAGAATAAAACCTAGGCGAAGCTCCAGCTGGCCAACCACTGCCTAGCCCCTCTTGGATCCACCCGCCTCGTCCAATCGCAAACCTGCCCCATGGAATAGGGTGTCCAGAAACACAGAGTACGAGACGTGAGCATAAAACGCTCAGTACGAGAGTATGAGTATACATGCATGCAAAGTGAACTCCCTAAAATTCGAGGTCAAGGATCAGATACAAAGACAGACCGGGCCCTGGTATGTAGCACGCTGTGCCATCGCTTCAGGAGGTGGCTCCCATACCATAATACCAGTGGATTTACCGGACCCAAAGCCATGGAAGTCCATTCACTAACAGGATAGGGTACAACCCTACTAATAGACATCTCGAAGGAGATAACTCAGTATGCAAATGAATGCAGCATAAATCAATGACATATAAACCATGCAGTCACATAATACATGCATACTCAGTCAGGATATCTCGAACAGTACTTTCGTACCTCAAATCAGTGCAAGCTCTACCAACTCTAGGTACACGCCTATAGTCTGCTCTACACTGCCAAATGATACTACTATCATTAAAGTGCTCTAAAAGCCTTAACTAAGCTATTGCATACTTCTAAATATTTTTAAGAAGCTACAGCTATACCTTCGTCCGTCGTTAGCCCTTTGCTGTCGATTGCCTCAAAACTAGGCCACAGCTCCGCTACGATGCCTGGATCGCTATGACACTTCCGGATTCCCAATGGGACGCCTAGAATTCCCTAGATCTGAGTTAGAAGGCTAAGGAATCGAGAGAGAAGAGGTGATTGGTGCGTCTAAATCTGAATCTCGGCCCTCCTACTACGATCGGAACTTCCGATCCTCGATCGGAACTTCCGTTCCTCGACCGGAACATCCGATCCTGCCATCGGAGCTTCCGAACATTGTTATCTGCCACGTGTCAAACTATCACTGGTTGACTTCGGATATGGGTGATCGGAGCTTCCGATTCTGATCGGAGCTTCCGATCCTGCCATACGTCATGCCTGACGTAATACCATCGGAGCTTCCGATCTCGATCGGAACGTCCGATCCTGCATCGAAGGTTCCGATCCGTCCGGTACCCAATCTATTTAATAAGCGTAGATTAATCCTTAATCAGTGATTTTGGGTACGAGCTACTACATTCTCCCCCACTTAAGTTGTTTCGTCCTCGAAATCAGATCTTAAGTACTGAATGTAATGCAGAAATTAGAAACATTCTTTATTCAAATCAAACGTTTACAGAGTTTGCAACTGAATACAACTTTAAGAATGAAATCAAAACAACTCAGGATGGTCTTCACGCATCCTGTCCTCAAGCTCCCAAGTAGCTTCCTCAGTGCCTCGGCGCTGCCACTGAACTAAAATCAGAGGAATGACTTTGTTCCGCAAAATCTTATCCTTATGATCCAGGATACGGATAGGTTTCTCAACATAGGTCAAATCCTTGCTCACCTGAACCTCAAACCGCTGCAGAATATGAGACTCATCCGCCACATACCGTCGCAACAGAGATACGTGGAACACGTCGTGAATACTGGAAAAATGCGGTGGCAAAGCTAGTCGATAAGCCAAATCGCCAATGCTCTCCAAGATCTCAAACGGACCGATAAACCTGGGAGACAACTTGCCCTTAAGACCAAATCTGAGAATTTTGCGAAAAGGTGACACTCTCATAAACACTTTCTCCCCGACATCGAACTGCAAAGGCCTACGCTTGGTGTTAGCATAGCTGTCCTGACGATCCTATGCAGTCTTAATCCGTTTCTTGATCTGATCAACAATGTCTACCGCCTGCTGGATAAACTCCGATCCCTCAGCCTGTCTCTCCCCCACTTCTTCCCAAAAGAGTGGAGTACGACAACGTCGCCCGTACAATGCCTGAAAAGGTGCCATCCCAATACTAGTATGATAGTTGTTGTTGTACGCGAACTCGATCAATGGCAAATGATCCTGCCAGGCTGAACCAAAATCCATGACGCACGCTCTAAGAATATCCTCCAAAGTACGGATAGTGCGCTCTAACTGACCATCAGTCTCCGGATGATAGGCAGTACTCAAAACTGAGAGTAGTACCCATCGCACGCTGAACACTCCCCCAGAATCTAGAAGTAAACCTGGGGTCCCGATCGCTGACAATGCTCACAGGCACTCCATGAAGTCGAACGATCTCCTGAATGTACAACCGAGCCATACGATCCACATTGTACTCCCGGCTATAGGCAATGAAATGCGCTGACTTGGTGAGTCGGTCCACCACAACCCAGATAGCATCACAGTTCCTCGAGGATACCGGCAAATGGGTCACAAATTCCATTGTGATAAACTTTCATTTCCATTCAGGAATAGGCAGACTGTGAAGCAATCCTTCAGGTCTTCGGTGCTCTGCCTTGACCTATTGACATACCAAACATCTCAAAACAAACTGATAAACACTGCGTTTCATTCCCTTCCACCAGAAACGAGTACGTAGATCTTTGTACATCTTGTTGCTCCCATGATGAATACTCAACTTAGTGCGATGCGCCTGAGACAAAATCTCCTCTCGCAACTCTACATCCTGCGGAATCACAAGCCTACCAGACAAACATAGAAAGCCATCTGACTGATAATGAAATCCAGACGAGCTACCCTCGTTAGCTAGACGAGCTAAATGCTGGGTCTTCGAATCAGACATCTGAGCATCTCGAATCCGCGAATACAAAGCTGGCTCAGATAATATCGCAAACATCTGGATACTCTGCATACCTTTCTTATGCTTAAAATTTATATCCTGAAGTACAAGAGTCACTGATCGCACTAGACATCGAACAAGTCTGAAGTGCGGATAGTCGCACCTTGCGACTCAAAGAATCATCAGTGAGATTAGCAACTCCCGGATGGTACTTAATCTCGCAATCATAGTCCTTAAGCAAGTCCATCCAACGTCTCTGCCTCATGTTCAACTCCGCCTGAGTGAACAAATACTTGAGACTCTTATGGTCGGTGAAGATCTCAAATTTCTCGCCATACAGATAATGACGCCAGATCTTCAAAGCGAACACAATGGCTGCCAATTCCAAATCATGGACTGGGTAGCTGTCCTCGTGAAGCTTCAGCTGTCTAGAAGCGTATGCGATCACATGCCCATTCTGAATCAGGACACAACCTAACCCCTGAAGAGAAGTATCAGTGTACACCACATACCCTCCAGATCCTGACGGTAATGCCAACACTGGCGCAGAAGTCAACCGCTGTCGAAGCTCACAGAAATTCTCCTCACACTCGGAGGACCACTCGAAATCAACACCCTTGCGGGTAAGTTACGTTAACGGTCGAGCTAACTGAGAGAATTTCAGAATGAAGTGACGATAATACCCTGCTAGACCCAGAAACTACGGATCTCAGCAACTGTCGTCGGACGCGACCAATTAAGCACCGCCTCAATCTTGATTGGATCCCTTCTCCCTGGATATGATATGGCCAAGAAAGACCACTCGATCCATCCAGAACTCACACTTGCTCAGCTTGGCGTACAACTGCTCATCCCGAAGAGTCTGCAGTACCAACCGCAAGTGAGAAACATGCTCTTCCGTATTACGCGAATACACCAAGATGTCGTCAATGAAGACCACGACAAACTTGTCCAAATACTCCCTGAAGACACGGTTCATCAGATCCATAAATAAAGTCGGCGCATTAGTCAAGTCAAATGGAATCACTAGAAACTCGTAATGCCCATAGCGAGTATGGAATGCAGTCTTGGCTACGTCCTGATCTCGGACTCTCAACTGATGATACCCAGATCTCAAGTCAATCTTGGAGTAAACTGAAGTGCCCTGCAGCTGATCAAACAAGTCATCAATACGAGGCAAAGGATACTTGTTCTTCGCAGTGACTCGATTCAGCTGTCAATAGTCAATGTACAGCCACATCGACCCATCCTTCTTCTTTACAAAAAGAACAGGAGCTCCCCAAGGAGATACACTAGGTCGAATGTACCCCTTATCCAAAAGATCCTGTAGCTGATTTTTCAACTCACGCATCTCTGATGGAGCCAGACGATACGGTGCTCAAGAAATAGGCGAAGTACCCGACATCAACTTTATGTCAAACTCGACTTCCCTAACAGGAGGAAAACCCGGAATCTCATCAGGAAATACATCTGGAAATTCATCCACGACCGGAATTGTAGTAGCCCGTGCCCTAATTGAGTAATTAAAGGATTAATGCTAATTAATTGAATTAGGCATCGGACGGATCGGAAGCTCCGAAGGCACGATCGGAAGCTCCGAACAGGATCGGAAGCTCCGATGAGCGATCGGAGGCACCGATCGATATTACGTCAGGCATGACGTGTGGTTGGATCGGAAGCTCCGATCAGGATCGGACGTTCCGATCACCCCTATCCAAAGTCAACAAATGATATTTTGACACGTGGCAGATCAGGATCTTCGGAAGCTCCGATGGCAGGATCGGACGTTCCGATCGAAGTTCGGACGTTTCGATCGAGGATCGGAGGCTCCGATCGTTGTCTATAAATAGAAGGCCGAGGCTTCATTTCTCCTTGCCAATTCCGGATTTCCTCTCTATTTCTAGTCATATTCGAGTTGTTCTAGCCTTCCTAGGCTTGAACCGGGAGTCGTCTAGACGTTCGGTAGTCGTAGCGGAGTTGTGCCCAAGTTCTGGAGGCATCGACATCAAAGGGCTAACGACGGACGAAGGTATAGCTTTTGCTTCCTATAAATATTTAGGAGTATGCAATAGCTTAGTTAAGGCTTTTAGAGCACTTTAATGATAGTAGTATCATTTGGCAGTGTAGAGCAGACTATAGGCCTGGACCTAGAGTTGGTAGAGCTTGCACTGTTTTGAGGTACGAAAGTACTGTTCGAGATATCCTGACTGAGTATGCATGTATTATGTGACCGCATGATTTATATGCCATGATATTATGCTGCATTCATTTGCATCTTGCTGTATCTCCTTCGAGATGTCTGTTAGTAGGGTTGTACCCTATCCTGTTAGTGGATGGACTTCCATCGATTTGGGTCCGGCGTTTCCACGGTTATCTCGGTATGGGAGCCACCTCCTGAAGCGACGGCACAGCGTGCTACATACCAGGGCCCGGTCTGTCTCTGTTATCTGATCCTTGACCTCGAGTCTATAGGGAGTTCACTTTGCATGCATGTATACTCATACTCTCGCACTGAGCGTTTTTATGCTCACGTCTCGTACTCTGTATTTTCTGGACACCCTATTCCATGGGGCAGGTTTGCGATTGGACGAGGAGGGTGGATCCAGGAGGGGCTAGTCAGTGGTTGGCCAGCTGGAGCTTCGTCTAGGTTTTATTACTGTTGTTTGGGTTTATACAGCTATTCGATTTGGTTGTATATTATTGGATAATTACAGATTCCTTTTCTTGGGATTGTATAATGTTATTGGTTTCCGCAGTTTTATTCTGATATCTGTTTTATTAAGTTAATCGCATGCCTAAGTTCTGTTTAGTAGGTGATCTGGGTAAGGGTCACTACAGGAATGCTCTCTATCCCAACGCTCTCAGCGGACAAATCAACTGCATAGATAAGGTAACCTTCCCCGCTAGACTCTAGAGCTCGACAGGCTCTCAAAGCTGATACCAAAGGCATCGGGGGTCGCGCTCCCTTACCATAGAAAAACCAGCTATCACTCCCCTCCGAATGAAAGCATACTAATCTCTGATAGCAGTCCACTGAAGCTCGATAAGTAGTCAACATATATATCCCAGAATGCAATCAAATTAGTCCATCGCAAGAACCATGAGATTCGCTAACAGAATGTTTTCCTCGAACTCTAAAGGGCAACCCATCACTAGACGCTTAGCCAAAGCAGATTGGCCCGTCGGAGTAGAAACAGACATCACTACGTCTAGTACAATGCAAGGTAACTTATGCCTCTTAACAAAACGTGCAAAAATGAAGGAATGAGATGCACCAGTGTCAATAAGTACAAGAGAAGGTATACCATAAAGCAGAAATGTACCTGCGATGACTTTCTCATTCTCATCCACTGTCTGATCATGTCTCAGGGCAAACACCTGGCCACAAGCTCGTGGCCTCAAATGAGAACTCCCAGCAGGCTGTCCCTGCGACCTCTGCTGAACGGTGGCTTGAGAACCAGATCCTGAACCAGAACCAGAACCGCCTCCCCAGATAGTGAACAATCCCTCCGGATATGACCAGTCTCTCCACAACGGAAACAAGCTCCAGAAGCTCTATGGCACTTGTCGGATGGATGGTTCTTCCCACAGTGGTCACACTTGTCCTTCTTACCGAAACAGACAACACCAGCAGAGCCAGAGGAAGAAGAAGTAGATCCAAACTTCTTGAAAGATTGGGCACGGGGACCCAAAGAACTAGCAGGTATCGACTGAGAGAAAGACCTGTTCCGTCGAATGTTGTCCTCCGTTTGGTGACAACGGCTCACCAAACCCTCGTAGGACATGTCATCACCAACCACCACACGTTCATGGATCTCAGGGTTAAGGCCCTGAAGGAACAGATTATACTTCATCTCGGAGCTGTCGGCAATCTCCGGGCAATAGGCTAACAGATCAAAGAACTTCTGCTGATACTCGTCAATAGACAAAGCTCCCTGCCGCAAGCTCAGAAGCTCACCTGCCTTCGTCTGTCGGAGTGCAGGAGGAAAATATAGCTTGTGGAAAGCTGTGCAAAATTCGGCCCAGGTGGCCACTCCTCTCGCCGCAACAAATGGTGCAGAAGTAAACCTCCACCACTTGCGCGCACGTCCATCCAGAAGATAACCCAGTGTCTCCATATTCTGGTCCTCGGTGCAGTGAAACGTCCTGAAAGTCGTCTCCATGCGGTCTAACCAGTTCTCTGCCTCTTCCGAAGACTCGCCTCCGCACAAGGGCTTAGGCCCCATTTTCAAGAATCGATGTACACTGAAACGGTCCTCATCTCGATGACGATGGTGGCATTCCCGACGAGGCTCCCGGTCGGCATCACCCCAACGCCCACCAATACTGCCATGAGAACTCTGGTCATCACGATCTGCCATCTACAAAATTAACCTAACGGTTATCTTATGTAGAATCTAAATCCCAAAAATAGTTTGCATGCTCTGATACCATAAATGTAGTGACCCTTACCTGGATCACATACTAAGAAGAACTTAGGCATGCAATTAACTTAATTAAATGGATATCAGAATAAAACTGCAGAAACCATAAACAATATACAATCCCAAGGCAAGGAATCTGTAAATACCCAAAAATAATACAACCCAATCGAACAATTGTATCAATCCAATAATAACAGAATAAAACCTAGGTGAAGCTCCAGCTGGCCAACCACTGCCTAGCCCCTCTTGGATCCACCCACCTCGTCCAATCGCAAACCTGCCACATGGAATAGGGTGTCCAGAAACACAGAGTACGAGACGTGAGCATAAAATGCTCAGTACAAGAGTATGAGTATATATGCATCCTAAGTATACATGCATAAAACGCTCAGTACCAAAATCAGTAATTAAGGAATTAATCAAAAATTACTTGGGAAGAGATTGAAATCTCCGAAGGTGAGTTCGGAAGCTCCGAAGGAGCGATCGGAAGCTCCGATGGAATTACGTCATCCATGACGTGTGGCAGGATCGAAAGTTCCGATCACCCCTATCCGAAGTCAACTAATGATATTTTGACATGTGGCAGATCAGGATCTTCGGAAGCTCCGATGGCAGGATCGGACGTTCCGATCGAGGATCGGAGGCTCCGATCGTTGTCTATAAATAAAAGGCCGAGAATTCACTTTCAATTGCCAATTCCGGATTTCCTCTCTACTCTAGTCGTATTCGAGTTGTTATAGCCTTCCTAGGCTTGACCCGGGAGTCGTCGAGGCGTTCGGTAGTCCTAGCGGAGTTGTGCCCAAGTTTTGGAGGCATCGACATCAAAGGGCTAACGACGGACGAAGGTATAGCTTTTGATTTCTATAAATATTTAGGAGTATGCAATAGCTTAGTTAAGGATTTTAGAGCACTATAATGTTAGTAGTATCATTTGGCAGTGTAGAGCAGACTATAGGCGTGGACCTAGAGTTGGTAGAGCTTGCACTGATTTGAGGTACGAAAGTACTGTTTGAGATATCCTGACTGAGTATGCATGTATTATGTGACTGCATGATTTATATGTCTTGATTTATGCTGCATTCATTTGCATATTGAGCTATCTCGTTCGAGATGTCTGTTAGTAGGATTTTACCCTATCCTGTTAGTGGATGGACTTCCATGGTTTTGGGTCCGGCATATCCACTGGTATTATGGTATGGGAGCCACCTCCTGAAGCGACGGCACAGCGTGCTACATACTAGGGCCCGGTCTGTCTCTGTTATCTGATCCTTGACCTCGAGTTTATAGGGAGTTCACTTTGCATGCATGTATACTCATACTCTCGTGCTGAGCATTTTATGCTCACATCTCGTACTCTGTGTTTCTGGACACCCTATTCCATGGGACAAGTTTGCGATTGGATGAGTCGGGTGGATCCAAGAGGGGCTAGGCAATGGTTGGTCAGCTGGAGCTTCGCCTAGATTTTATTTCTGTTGTCATTGGATTGATACAGCTATTCGATTTGGTTGTATTATATTTGGGTATTTACAGATTCCTTGCCTTGGGATTGTAATTTTAGTAATGTTTCCGCAGTTTATTCTGATATCTGTTTATTAAAGTTAATTGCATGCCTAAGTTCTGTTTAGTAGGTGATCCAGGTAAGGGTCACTACATTTATGGTATCAGAGCATGCAAAGTATTCTTGGGATTTAGATTCTACATAAAGATAACCGTTAGGTTAATTTTGTAGATGGCAGATCGTGACGACCAGAGTTCTCATGGCAGTATTGGTGGGCGTTGGGATGATGCCGACCGGGAGCCTCGTTGGGAATGCCGCCATCGTCATCAAGATGAGGACCGTTTTAGTGTTCGTCGATTCTTAAAGATGGGGCCTAAGCCCTTGGTTGGAGGTGAGTCTCCGGAGGATGCGAAGAACTGGTTAGACCGCATGGAGACGACTTTTCAGACTTTCCAATGCACCGAGGAGCAGAAGATGAAGACCTTGGGTTATCTTCTGGATGGACGTGCGCGCAGGTGGTGGAGGTTTACTTCTGCACCTTTTGTTGCGGCGAGAGGAGTGGCCACCCTATTCCATGGGGCAGATTTGCGATTGGACGAGGCGGGTGGATCCAAGAGGGGCTAGGCAGTGGTTGGCCAGCTGGAGCTTCGCCTAGGTTTTATTCTGTTGTTAATGGATTGATACAACTGTTCGATTGGGTTGTATTATTTTTGGTTATTTACAGATTCCTTGCCTTGGAATTGTATATTGTTTATGGTTTCCGCAGTTTTATTCTGATATCCATTTAATTAAGTTAATTACATGCCTAAGTTCTGCTTATTAGGTGATCCAGGTAAGGGTCACTACATTTATGGTATCAGAGCATGCAAACTATTTTTGGGATTTAGATTCTACATAAGATAACCGTTAGGTTAATTTTGTAGATGGTAGATCGGGATGACCAGAGTTCTCATGGCAGTATTGGTGGACGTTGGGGTGATGCCGACCGGGAGCCTCGTCGGGAACGCCGCCATCGTCATCGAGATGAGGACCATTTTAGTGTACGTCGATTCTTGCAGATGGGGCCTAAGCCCTTGTGCGGAGGCGAGTCTCCGGAAGAGGCGGAGAACTGGTTAGACCGCATGAAGACGACTTTCAGGACGTTTCACTGCACCGAGGACCAGAAGATGGAGACACTGGGTTATCTTCTGGATGGACGTGCGCGCAGGTGGTGGAGGTTTACTTCTGCACCTTTTGTTGTGGCGAGAGAAGTGGCCACCTGGGCCGAATTCCGCACATCTTTCCACAAGCTATATTTTCCTCCTGCACTCCGACAGACGAAGGCAGGTGAGCTTCTGAGCTTGCGGCAGGGAGCTTTGTCTATTGACGAGTATCAGCAGAAGTTCTTTGATCTGTTAGCCTATTGTTGGAAAAACTGGCGGTCAGATCAATCACGATTGATACCCGGTGCAGCGGAAGTTTAAAAATTTTGTCATGGAACAATTCCATAGTGTGGGTATCAACCGTTCAACGATTAAATTATTGTGTGTGTAAAATTTAAATAACAGTTATTAAATTTTACCTCCAATCTCGCAACGAGATTAATGGACACCAACAGATTTGATCTGCTCTTGTTGTCTCTCCCTGGAACCGATGAACTCCTTCAATCAGGTCCACGAACAGAGGTTTAATCCCTCTGATAGATTGCACTAGAAAATCTATCAGAAGTTTTCTGCGAAGAGATTAAACGAATCTGATTCGTTATTCCTGACTGCGATTCAAAATCACAGACCGAAATTTCTCGTGCAGAGTATGGGGAGGGTTCGGCCGAAACAACCTTTGAGAGGAACTAGGGTTTTCGATTTTTGCTCTCAAAAATTATGACCTGTTGTGTGTAATTTCTGTACTGAAATAACTTATTTATAATGCAGGCCACTAACACCTTAGGGCCCATTAATCATAAGCTGGGGCCCGACAAGCAAAGCCCGCTCGTTCAGAAATTAATATAAAATTCATCGTGACTCCGATTGATGAACTGATTTCACCAATGTGCACAGAAACCATTTCTGCACATTTTAAAGTCAAAATAAATTTTCCTGAATCCGAATTCAGTGGTTTCCAAAAATGTCCATCCCTATGTCATTTTAGGAAATCCTACTCCCTTACTCTTATTTAAGAAGTCCAACTCCTTAGTTCATTAAATTTAACTCTTTAAATTTAACTATCTCAACGGGGATTAAAACTCCATTACACTGTGTGACCCTCAATGGTTCAGGGATACAGCTAGCCGTGGGCTCACAACTCCTTGTGACTCGGAACAACACTTTCCGACTTGCCCAACGAATCATGGTAAAGCGCCTAGCAACATCGCCCCATGATTCCCTAGGTATCACTGATAGTGCCTACAAGAACCAGTAGATTTTGGTTAGCGTACAGTACGGTCCCTTCATCCATATATCCCGATCGAATCAACAACCATTGGTATATCGAGAGTCGCTCAAGATTCGATAACTATGCAATACATCTTGAAGATCAAATTAGTGACATCGCATGTGCTACTAAGAAACCATTTCTTAAATCACATCAAGTACTCTGGCCAGAGATTTGTCACACTAATATCTCCTCAGATCGCATAGGATATCCACACTCGCAAGTATGTGGTGAATCCTTGACAACAATGCATCGACTCCTATATGTGTCGTAACTGTACCCAATCTCGACACCTGATGACCCCCATAGAGTCGGTAAACGAGTCAAAGCACAACACTAGCATATAGAGTCTCCATGATGTTTCAAGTCGTAAGGACTAATGGTGTACAACCAAAACCGCGGACTTTATCCACTCGATAAGTGATAACCACTTGGAAAGTCCGGATAGGGTAGTTCGACTATTCATCCTATGAATATCCATTTGCATGCTTCGAACATCTCCATGTTCCCTACCAATGAAACGTGGTACTCCGCATCGCAAATGCTAGTCTCAAACTCGAGCGATCCTTATCCTTATTATCGGACGGCTCAATCGACTAGGAACAGTTTAGAATATACAGTGACTATAAGATGTATTTCATGATAGACATCTCCATGTTCTACCACATCTTACATACACTATAGTATATTCAAGGTCTTTATCAAAACAACAATAGTATATCACAATATAACAATATGAAGTAATATAAAGTCATTGCCATTAATAAAAGTGTAAATAATATTAAACAAAAGATTGTTTATACAAAGAGTCATCAAAGCCCATAGCCACACAGTTGGCTCACTGGGCACCCACTCTTACAATCTCCCACTTGCCCTATAGCCAACTAGTCATACTACGTAGACCCATTGCTTCGCGATGTTTGTCAAACAATGGTCCTGGCAAGGGCTTAGTAAGCGGATCAGCGATATTGTCTGCAGAGGCCACTCGTTCGACAGTGATGTCTCCTCTTTCCACAATCTCCCGGATGATGTGGTATTTCCTCAGTATGTGTTTGGATCTTTGATGAGACCTTGGTTCCTTTGCTTGAGCAACGGCACCCGTGTTGTCGCAGTACACCGGGACTGGACCAACAAATTTAGGAATGACGCCCAACTCTTGGACGAAATTCCTCATCCAAACGGCCTCTTTAGCAGCAGCTGATGCTGCAATGTATTCAGCCTCAGTGGTGGAATCCGCTGTGGTGTCCTGCTTGGAACTCTTCCAAGAGACAGCACCGCCATTGAGCATGAACACAAATCCAGAGGTAGACTTCGAGTCATCCACATCACTTTGGAAGCTAGAGTCGGTATAGCCTTCCAGTTTGAGTTCTCGTCCTCCATAAACCATGAACATATTCTTAGTCCTTCGCAAGTACTTAAGAATGTCCTTCACGACTTTCCAATGCATTTGACCAGGATTAGACTGATATCTGCTCGTGACACTCAGAGCAAATGCTACATCCGGTCTGGTAGATATCATCCCATACATGATACTACCTATAGCTGACGCATATGGTACATGTGTCATATTCTCTATCTCTTCATCAGTCTTGGGACACATAGACTTGGATAGAGAAACTCCATGACACATGGGTAGATGTCCTCTTTTGGACCCATCCATTGAAAACCGTTTCAATATGGTATCGATGTAGGTTGATTGAGTGAGTCCTATCATTCTCTTAGATCTATCTCTATAGATCTGAATCCCTAGAATGTAGGATGCCTCACCCAAATCCTTCATCGAAAATCTACCTGATAACCATATCTTCGTTGACTGCAACATCCCTACATCATTCTCAATGAGTAGGATGTCATCAACATAAAGTACTAAGAATGTCACCGCATCCTTAACTACTTTCTTGTACACGCAAGGTTCCTCCGGGTTCTTGATGAAACCAAAATCTTTAATTGTTTCATCAAATTTCTGGTTCCAACTTCTTGATGCTTGTTTTAGACCATAAATTGATCTCTGAAGCTTGCATACCTTATGCTCGCTTCCCATGGATGTGAACCCCTCAGGCTGCTTCATATAGATTTCTTCCTTAATGTCTCCATTAAGAAAAGCAGTCTTCACATCCATTTGCCATATCTCATAGTCATACCATGCAGCTATGGCAATAAGGATTCTTATGGACTTGAACATAGCAACTGGTGAAAAGGTTTCATCATAGTCAACTCCTTGCCTTTGAGTATAACCTTTCGCCACCAATCGCGCCTTGTAGGTCAATACCTTACCATCAGGCCCAAGCTTTCTTTTGTAGATCCATTTACACCCTATTGGAACAATTCCATCGGGAGGATCTACCAAAGACCAAACTTGGTTTGTATGCATCGAATCCAATTCTGACTGCATAGCTTCAAGCCATAAATTCGAATCCGCATCAGAAATTGCTTCCTTGAAGTTTCTTGGATCACATCCAATGTCGGGTTCATCTTGATCCCCTTCAAGAAGAAGACCATATCGAATAGGAGGTCTAGAAGTCCTCTCGGATCTTCTAGGTTCAGGCGTGTCCAGCAATGGTTCCTGAGGTGTAGGATCGTTATTTTGTATTTCGGGTTCTTCTCGAACTTCTTCGAGTTCCATCATCTCGCCTTTCTTATCCAATAAGAACTCCTTCTCCAAGAAGGTGGCATTCCTAGAAACAAACACCTTTGTTTCAGCAGGATAATAGAAATAATATCCGATTGAATTCTTCGGATACCCTACAAAATAACATAAGCTGGATCGACTATCCAACTTATCTCCCACTGTCCGCTTCACGTAAGCAGGACATCCCCAAATCCTCAAGTACGAATACTTAGGAGCTTTGCCATTCCATAACTCGTATGGTGTTTTGTCCACTGCTTTAGTGTGGACGTTGTTCAACAACAATACCGCCGTTTCAAGCGCATAGCCCCAAAACGAAGGTGGAAGCTCAGTGAAGCTCATCATAGATCGAACCATGTCCAACAAAGTTCGATTACGACGCTCCGATACACCATTGAGCTGTGGTGTCATAGGAGGAGTCCACTGAGAGAGAATCCCATTCTCTTTCAGATAGTCCAAAAACTCGGTACTCAAGTATTCTCCACCTCGATCCGATCGAAGTGCCTTAATACTTTTACCTAGCTTGTTTTCTACTTCAGCCTTGAATTCTTTGAACTTTTCAAATGCTTCAGACTTATATTTCATTAAATATAAATACCCATACCTTGAATAATCATCAGTAAAGGTAATGAAGTAGGTGTGGCCATGTTGAGTCCCTACTCTAAATGGACCACAAACATCTGTATGGATCAAATCCAACAGATTCTGACTACGCTCAGGTTTCCCCTTAAAAGGAGATTTAGTCATTTTTCCTTTTAGGCAGGATTCACAAGTAGGTAGAGAGTTAATATCAGACATAAACATGCCCTCTCCCACTAGCTTGTTCATCCTCTTTGAGGAAATATGACCTAGCCTAGCGTGCCAAAGGTTTGCCGGGTTTTGACTATCGATTTTCCTTTTGTTTGTTGTAGCCGGTTTATCAAAATAATTAATTGGAACGTCTTTTAGTTTTAAATTGTATAGATCGTTTTCAAGTTGTCCATTTCCAATTAAACATTCATTCTTGTAAATATTGCAAATCCCATTCACAAAAATTACAAGAATAACCATCTCTATCAAGCATAGAAATAGAAATAATGTTTTTAATTAAATCTGGCACAAATAAAACATCTCTCAACAATAATTTAAAACCATTCTGCAAAATCAAACAAACATCTCCAATGGCCGTAGCTTCAACTCTGGAACCATTCCGAGCCTCAGCTGGGTCTCACCCATTCTAAGCCTGCGACTTCTTGTCATCACCTGCAAATCATTGCAAATGTGAGATCCACATCCGGTATCCAATACCCAAGAAGTTGTATTAAGTGACATGTTTATTTCGATATAGAACATACCCTTTGCAGTTCCCAACTGCTCAAGATACTCCTTGCAGTTGCGCTTCCAATGACCCGGCTTCTTGCAGTAATGGCAAACATCCTTGGATTTTCCATTGTTTGAAGCCTTTGTCTTTTGCTTCTTCTCGGGTTCCACTTTCTTGGGTGGGGCAGAACGTTTCTTGCCCTTCATACTTGGCCCCTTCTTAGCAGAAGATGAGGAGCCCACCAAGAAAGCTGGCTTATCCTTCTTAAGTGTGGATTCATATGTAACGAGCATATTGACCATCTCTTCAAGGGTGGCCTCTATCTTGTTCATATTAAAATTTATCACGAATCCATCAAATGAAGAAGGAAGAGATAGAAGCAGCAAGTCCACATTGAGTTCATGCTCCAACACCAAATCAAGGGTCGCTAACTTCTGTATGAGCCAAATCACTCGTACCCCATGATCACGGACCGAAGTCCCTTCACGCATGCGGCACGTCATCAACTCCTTAACAGTAGAGAACCTTTCAGCCCTCGACTGAGCCCCAAAAAGTTCCTTGAGTTGCGTATGAATGTCAGCAGCATTCACCGTGTCCTCAAATCGCCTCTGGAGTTCATCAGACATAGAGGCTTGCATATAGCATTTGGTCTTGATGTCATGGTCACACCATGCATCAAGTTTGGCCAATTCCTCCGGACTTATGTCAGCTGGTGCTTCCTTCGGAGGTGCTTTCTCTAACACGTAGAGCATTTTCTCCGAAGTTAAGACAATCTTCAACTTCCGGAACCATTCCGTATAGTTGGCGCCAGTCAGCTTGTTTTGTTCGAGGATCGAGAATAAAGGATTTCGCGAATTCATTGTATGAAATACTGAAAAGGAAAACAGACATATATCAATGATTGTTTAACAATTTACTAAGACATAAAATAGGCGAATTTAATTTTATGAATCTCACTCCCACTATTTTAACGATTTCACCACCCTCTAGTGAAAACGGGAAACTTTTTCCTTAGTGAGAACATGGAGTCCAATTGACAAACTTATGGTCCCGAATAATATCAGCCAACCATAATTCTCAAAAGGTAGAGCCCAATTGCTTCCAAAGCAACCCCCATGTGTTTACCTCATGTCCAATAAGGGCCCAATAATATGACGCCGTTTAAAGTGACATGTCAAGATGACCCACCAATATTAAGTTGTGATGGACGGTCGCCATGTGGATCCCTCAATAATATGAGCCGATCCCATGGGAGTTCCACCCAACTTACAACATTTGTCAATCCAATGTACAGCTTTCCGACGGACGGGCCCCCCCAATAATATGAGCCGGACCGTATCCGCGGGTAGCATCACATACATTGACCGTTGATGGAAGGTAGGAACATTTAAACAATATTTAAATTTCCTTTATTTATCTTGATATAAATTTTAAATCATATTTAAAATGAGGGATTTTATTTATAAAAATATTTGTCTCATCATATTTAATTTATTGCATGCATTGCCGGATTCACGCAATTTATGTCTAAACATGCATACAATCATAATATCACATATTATATAGGATGATCGATTCCATTTCTAATTGACCCGTGGTTGCCAATCACGGGTCTTAGTCCAATCCTAGGTAATATGCAGTATGCAAATGCAATCCTATTACATATGCTTCCAATTTACATTTCTTCAGTCTTCATTGTCTGCTGGGCCCACCATCTTCAAATCTTGATCTCCCACTAAATCTAATGTATTTACAATAAATAACAATGACAAGTAGGGGATACATTTTTAGGGGGTGGGAACGGGCTATAAACCAAGCCCACTTTTATTACATATGACATTCATATCGGGCCATAAACCAGGCCCATTAATAAAACCAACAATAATAAAGACAAAATGTAAATTCCTAACATACACCTACAAAATTGGTCATGGCAATCGATCATCCTTATCCAATAACATTTAATTCAAAATTAATTTATTGGATAACATGCTGTGGCAATTCAAATTTAAACAAGATAAAATCATATTTTATATATAAAATCTCATTTCACATATAAAATCATATTTTATCTCTATATCAAATAAAATCATATTTTATCTATAAAATCCAATTTTACAAATAAAATCATATTTTACTTAATATATCATAAGATCATATCTTATCATCAATTGTACCAAAATAATTGATTTCAAAATTCAATTTACGGATAAAATATTAAAATTTTCCAAAAATTCAAATTTATCCAAAATCAATTTTAAAATTTACGGACTCGAACAATTCGATCCGAAATCTCGTGAACCAATCAAAAACAATTTTTGACCGGACCAAAAATAAAATTTTAAATATTAAAATTAATTTTTAAATAAAAATATAATTTTTCCCGCGGGCCGCCCGGGACACTCCCGGGCCGGCCCGCACCCGGGGCGCGGGCCGGGGCAGCCCGGCTGCCCCCTTAGGGCAGCGCCGTGCGCCGCCCTGGGCGGCGCCGAGCGCCGCCCTGCGCAGCGCCCAGCGCTGCGCTGGGCAGCGCACAGCGCTGCGCTGGGCAGCGCACAGCGCTGCCCTGGGCGGCGCCGTGCGCCGCCCTGGGCGGCGACGGTCGCCGCCTTGGGCGGCGCCGTGCGCCCCCTTTGGGCGGCGCCGTGCGCCGCCCGGGGCAGCAACAATTGCTGCCCCACCGGGCAGCGATCCAATCGCTGCCCGGGTTTTGCCCCGAAAAAATTTTTTTTATTTTATTTAAAAATATTTATTTTGTTTCAAAAACCGAGACTCAAAAATTTTGTACAATTGATTAATTTAATCGTTTGATCTGAGCAACCTGGCTCTGATACCACTGTTGGAAAAACTGGCGGTCAGATCAATCACGATTGATACCCGGTGCAGCGGAAGTTTAAAAATTTTGTCATGGAACAATTCCATAGTGTGGGTATCAACCGTTCAACGATTAAATTATTGTGTGTGTAAAATTTAAATAACAGTTATTAAATTTTACCTCCAATCTCGCAACGAGATTAATGGACACCAACAGATTTGATCTGCTCTTGTTGTCTCTCCCTGGAACCGATGAACTCCTTCAATCAGGTCCACGAACAGAGGTTTAATCCCTCTGATAGATTGCACTAGAAAATCTATCAGAAGTTTTCTGCGAAGAGATTAAACGAATCTGATTCGTTATTCCTGACTGCGATTCAAAATCACAGACCGAAATTTCTCGTGCAGAGTATGGGGAGGGTTCGGCCGAAACAACCTTTGAGAGGAACTAGGGTTTTCGATTTTTGCTCTCAAAAATTATGACCTGTTGTGTGTAATTTCTGTACTGAAATAACTTATTTATAATGCAGGCCACTAACACCTTAGGGCCCATTAATCATAAGCTGGGGCCCGACAAGCAAAGCCCGCTCGTTCAGAAATTAATATAAAATTCATCGTGACTCCGATTGATGAACTGATTTCACCAATGTGCACAGAAACCATTTCTGCACATTTTAAAGTCAAAATAAATTTTCCTGAATTCGAATTCAGTGGTTTCCAAAAATGTCCATCCCTATGTCATTTTAGGAAATCCTACTCCCTTACTCTTATTTAAGAAGTCCAACTCCTTAGTTCATTAAATTTAACTCTTTAAATTTAACTATCTCAACGGGGATTAAAACTCCATTACACTGTGTGACCCTCAATGGTTCAGGGATACAGCTAGCCGTGGGCTCACAACTCCTTGTGACTCGGAACAACACTTTCCGACTTGCCCAACGAATCATGGTAAAGCGCCTAGCAACATCGCCCCATGATTCCCTAGGTATCACTGATAGTGCCTACAAGAACCAGTAGATTTTGGTTAGCGTACAGTACGGTCCCTTCATCCATATATCCCGATCGAATCAACAACCATTGGTATATCGAGAGTCGCTCAAGATTCGATAACTATGCAATACATCTTGAAGATCAAATTAGTGACATCGCATGTGCTACTAAGAAACCATTTCTTAAATCACATCAAGTACTCTGGCCAGAGATTTGTCACACTAATATCTCCTCAGATCGCATAGGATATCCACACTCGCAAGTATGTGGTGAATCCTTGACAACAATGCATCGACTCCTATATGTGTCGTAACTGTACCCAATCTAGACACCTGATGACCCCCATAGAGTCGGTAAACGAGTCAAAGCACAACACTAGCATATAGAGTCTCCATGATGTTTCAAGTCGTAAGGACTAATGGTGTACAACCAAAACCGCGGACTTTATCCACTCGATAAGTGATAACCACTTGGAAAGTCCGGATAGGGTAGTTCGACTATTCATCCTATGAATATCCATTTGCATGCTTCGAACATCTCCATGTTCCCTACCAATGAAACGTGGTACTCCGCATCGCAAATGCTAGTCTCAAACTCGAGCGATCCTTATCCTTATTATCGGACGGCTCAATCGACTAGGAACAGTTTAGAATATACAGTGACTATAAGATGTATTTCATGATAGACATCTCCATGTTCTACCACATCTTACATACACTATAGTATATTCAAGGTCTTTATCAAAACAACAATAGTATATCACAATATAACAATATGAAGTAATATAAAGTCATTGCCATTAATAAAAGTGTAAATAATATTAAACAAAAGATTGTTTATACAAAGAGTCATCAAAGCCCATAGCCACACAGTTGGCTCACTGGGCACCCACTCTTACACCTATTGCCCGGATATTTCCGACAGCTCCGAGATAAAGTATAATCTGTTCCTTCAGGGCCTTAACCCTGAGATCCATGAACGTGTGGCGGTTGGTGACGACATGTCCTACGAGGGTTTGGTGAGCCGTTGTCACCAGGCGGAGGACAGCATTCGACGGAACAGGTCTTTCTCTCAGTCGAGACCTGCTAGTTCTTTGGGTCCCCGTGCCCAATCTTTCAAGAAGTTTGGATCTACTTCTTCTTCCTCTGGCTCTGCTGGTGTTGTCCGTTTCGGTAAGAAGGACAAGTGTGATCACTGTGGGAAGAACCATCCATCCGACAAGTGCCGTAGAGCTTCTGGAGCTTGTTTCCATTGTGGAGAGACTGGTCATATCCGGAGGGATTGTCCACTATCTGGGGGAGGCGGTTCTGGTTCTGGTTCAGGATCTGGTTCTCAGGCCACCGTTCAGCAGAGGTCGCAGGGACAGCCTGCTGGGAGTTCTCATTTGAGGCCACGAGCTTCTGGCCAGGTGTTTGCCCTGAGACATGATCAGGCAGTGGAGGAGAATGAGAAAGTCATCGCAGCTACATTTCTGCTTTATGGTATACATGCTCTTGTACTTATTGACACTGGTGCATCTCATTCCTTCATTTCTGCACGTTTTGTTAAGAGGCATAAGTTACCATGTATTGCACTAGATGTAGTGATGTCTGTTTCTACTCCGACGGGCCAATCTTCTTTGGCTAAGCGTCTAGTGATGGGTTGCCCTTTAGAGTTCGAGGGAAACATTCTGTTAGCGAATCTCATGGTTCTTGCGATGGACGACTTTGATTGCATTCTGGGAATAGATATGTTGACTACCTATCGAGTTTCAGTGGACTGCTATCAGAGATTAGTACGCTTTCATCCGGAGGGGAGTGATAGCTGATTTTTCTATGGTGAGGGAGCGCGACCCCCGATGCCTTTGTTATCTGCTTTGAGAGCCTGTCGAGCTCTAGAGTCTGGCGGGGAAGGTTACCTTATCTATGCAGTTGATTTGTCCGCTGAGAGCATTTGGATAGAGAGTATTCCTGTTGTGGATGAATTTTCAGATGTATTTCCTGATGAGATTCCGGGTTTTTCTCCTGTTAGGAAAGTCGAGTTTGGCATAGAGTTGATGCCAGGTACTTCTTCTATTTCTCGAGCACCGTATCGTCTGGCTTCGTCAGAGATGCGTGAGTTGAAGAATCAGCTACAGGATCTTTTGGACAAGGGGTACATTCGTCCTAGTGTATCTCCTTGGGGAGCTCCTGTTCTTTTTGTGACGAAAAAGGATGGGTCTATGCGGCTGTGCATTGACTATCGGCAGCTGAATCGAGTCACTATGAAGAACAAGTATCCATTGCCTCGTATTGATGAATTGTTTGATCAGCTGCAGGGCACTTCAGTTTACTCCAAGATTGACTTGAGATTTGGGTATCATCAGTTGAGAGTCCGTGATCAGGACGTAGCCAAGACTGCATTCCGTACTCGCTATGGGCATTACGAGTTTCTAGTGATGCCATTTGGTTTGACTAATGCGCCGGCTATATTCATGGACCTGATGAACCGTGTCTTCAGGGAGTATTTGGACAAGTTTGTCGTTGTCTTCATTGACGATATCTTGGTGTATTCGCGTAATACGGAAGAACATGTTTCTCACTTGCGGTTGGTACTGTAGACTCTTCGAGATGAGCAGTTGTACACCAAGCTGAGCAAGTGTGAGTTCTGGATGGATCGAGTGGTCTTTCTTGGCCATATCATATCCAGGGAGGGGATTTCTGTTGATCCAAGCAAGATTGAGGCGGTGCTTAATTGGTCGCGTCCGACGACGGTTGCTGAGATCCGTAGTTTTTTGGGTCTAGCAGGGTATTATCATCGCTTTATTCTGAACCTCTCTCAGCTAGCTAGACCTTTGACGCAGCTTACCCGCAAGGTTGTTGATTTCGAGTGGTCCTCCGAGTGTGAGGAGAACTTCTGTGAGCTTCGACGGCGGTTGACTTCTGCGCCAGTGTTGGCATTACCTTCAGGATCTGGGGGGTATGTGGTGTACACTGATGCTTCTCTGCAGGGGTTAGGTTGTGTCCTGACTTAGAATGGGCATGTGATCACATATGCTTCTAGACAGCTGAAGCTTCACGAGGACAACTACCCAGTCCATGATTTGGAGTTAGCAGCCATTGTGTTCGTTTTGAAGATCTGGCGTCATTATCTGTATGGCAAGAAATTTGAGATCTTCATCGACTATAAGAGTCTCAAGTATTTGTTCACTCAGGCGGAGTTGAACATGAGGCAGAGACATTGGATGGACTTGCTTAAGGACTATGATTGCGAGATTAAGTACCATCCGGGAGCTGCTAATCTCACCGCTGATGCTTTGAGTCGCAATGTGCGACTATCCGCACTTCAGACTTGTTCGATGTCTAGTGCGATCAGTGACTGTTGTACTTCAGGATATACTTTCAATCATAAGAAAGCTATGCAGGGTATCCAGATGTTTGTGATATTATCTAAGCCAGCGTTGTATTCGCGGATTCGAGATGCTCAGATGTCTGATTCGAAGACCCAGCGTTTAGCTCGTCTAGCTAACGAGGGTAGCTCGTCTGGATTTCACTATCAGTCAGATGACTTTCTGTGTTTGTCTGGTAGGTTTGTGATTCTGCAGGATGTAGAGTTGCGAGAGGAGATTTTGTCTCAGGCGCATCGCACTAAGGTGAGTATTCATCCTGGGAGCAACAAGATGTACAAGGATCTACGTACTCGTTTCTGGTGGAAGGAAATGAAACACAGTGTTTATCAGTTTGTTTCGAGATGTTTGGTGTGTCAACAGGTTAAGGCAGAGCACCGACGACCTGGAGGATTGCTTCACAGTCTGCCTATTCCTGAATGGAAATGGGAGTTTATCACAATGGACTTTGTGACCCATTTGCCGGTATCCCCGAGGAACTGTGATGCTATCTGGGTTGTGGTGGACCGACTCACCAAGTCAGCGCATTTCATTGCCTATAGCCGGGAGTACAATGTGGATCGTATGGCTCGGTTGTACATTCAGGAGATCGTTCGACTTCATGGAGTGCCTGTGAGCATTGTCAGCGATCGAGACCCCAGGTTTACTTCTAGATTCTGGGGGAGTGTTCAGCGTGCGATGAGTACTACTCTCAGTTTGAGTACTGCCTATCATCCAGAGACTGATGGTCAGTCAGAGCGCACTATCCGTACCTTGGAGGACATGCTTAGAGCGTGCGTCATGGATTTTGGTTCAGCCTGGCAGGATCATTTGCCATTGATCGAGTTCGCATACAACAACAGCTATCATACTAGTATTGGGATGACACCTTTTGAGGCGTTGTACGGGCGACGTTTTCGTACTCCACTCTTCTGGGAAGAAGTGGGGAGAGATAGGCTGAGGGACCGGAGTTTATCCAGCAGGCGATAGACATTGTTGACCGGATCAAGAAACGGATTAAGACTGCACAGGATCGTCAGGCCAGCTATGCTAACACCAAGCGTAGGCCTTTGCAGTTCGATGTCGGGGAGAAAGTGTTTTTGAAAGTGTCACCTTTTCGCAAAATTCTCAGATTTGGCCTTAAGGGCAAGTTGTCTCCCAGGTTTATCGGTCCGTTTGAGATCTTGGAGAGCATTGGCGATTTGGCTTATCGACTAGCTTTGCCACCACATCTTTCCAGTATTCACGACGTGTTCCACGTATCTCTGTTGCGGCGGTATGTGGCGGATGAGTCCCATATTCTGCAGCGGTCTGAGGTTCAGGTGAGCAAGGATTTGACCTATGTTGAGAAACCTATTCGTATCCTGGTTTATAAGGATAAGGTTTTATGGAACAAAGTCATTCCTCTGGTTTTAGTTCAGTGGCAACGCCGAGGCACTGAAGAAGCTACTTGGGAGCTTGAGGACAGGATGCGTGAAGACCATCCTGAGTTGTTTTGATTTCATTCTTAAAGTTGTATTCAGTTGCAAACTCTGTAAACGTTTGATTTGAATAAAGAATGTTTCTGATTTCTGTATTACATTCAGTACTTAAGATTTAATTTCGAGGACGAAATATCTTAAGTGGGGGAGAATGTAGTAGCCCGTAACCAAAATCAGTAATTAAGGAATTAATCATAAATTACTTGGGAAGAGATCGGAAGCTCCGAAGGTGAGCTCGGAAGCTTCGAACAGGATCGAAAGCTCCGAAGGAGCGATCGGAAGCTCCGATGGAATTACGTCATCCATGACGTGTGGCAGGATCGGAAGCTCCGATCAGGATCGGAAGTTTCGATCACACCTATCCAAAGTCAACTAATGATATTTTGACACGTGGCAGATCGGGATCTTCGAAAGCTCCGATGGCAGGATCGGACGTTCCGATCGAGGTTCGGAAGTTCCGATCGAGGATCGGAGGCTCCGATCGTTGTCTATAAATAGAAGGCCGAGAATTCACTTTCAATTGCCAATTCCGGATTTTCTCTCTACTCTAGTCGTATTCGAGTTGTTCTAGCCTTCCTAGGCTTGACTCGAGAGTCGTCGAGGCGTTCGGTAGTCGTAGCGGAGTTGTGCCCAAGTTCTGGAGGCATCGACATCAAAGGGCTAACGACGGACGAAGGTATAGCTTTTGCTTCCTATAAATATTTAGGAGTATGCAATAGCTTAGTTAAGGCTTTTAGAGCACTATAATGATAGTAGTATCATTTGGCAGTGTAGAGCAGACTATAGGCGTGGACCTAGAGTTGGTAGAGCTTGCACTGATTTGAGGTACGAAAGTACTGTTCGAGGTATCCTGACTGAGTATGCATGTATTATGTGACTGCATGATTTATATGTCTTGATTTATGCTGCATTCATTTGCATATTGAGCTATCTCGTTCGAGATGTCTGTTAGTAGGATTTTACCCTATCCTGTTAGTGGATGGACTTTCATGGTTTTGGGTCCGGCATATCCACTGGTATTATGGTATGGGAGCCACCTCCTGAAGCGACGGCACAGCGTGCTACATACCAGGGCCCGGTCTGTCTCTGTTATCTGATCCTTGACCTCGAGTTTATAGGGAGTTCACTTTGCATGCATGTATACTCATACTTTCGTGCTGAGCGTTTTATGCTCATGTCTCGTACTCTATGTTTCTGGACACCCTATTCCATGGGGCAGGTTTGCGATTGGATGAGGTGGGTGGATCTAAGAAGGGCTAGGCAATGGTTGGTCAGCTGGAGCTTCGCCTAGGTTTTATTTCTGTTGTCATTGGATTGATACATCTTTTCGATTTGGTTGTATTATATTTGGGTATTTACAGATTCCTTGCCTTGGAATTGTAATTTTAGTAATGTTTCCGCAGTTTATTCTGATATCTGTTTATTAAAGTTAATTGCATGCCTAAGTTCTGTTTAGTAGGTGATCCAGGTAAGGGTCACTACAACAACCCTACTAATAGACATCTCGAAGGAGATAGCTCAGCATGCAAATGAATGCAGCATAAATCAATGACATATAAACCATGCAGTCACATAATACATGCATACTCAGTCAGGATATCTCGAACAATACTTTCGTACCTCAAATCAGTGCAAGCTCTACCAACTCTAGGTCCATGCCTATAGTCTGCTCTATACTGCCAAATGATACTACTATCATTAAAGTGCTCTTAAAGCCTTAAGTAAGCTATTGCATACTCCTAAATATTTTTAGGAAGCCAAAGCTATACCTTCATCCGTCGTTAGCCCTTTGCTGTCGATTGCCTCAAAACTAGGCCACAGCTCCGCTACGACGCCTGGATCTCTATGCCACTTCCGGATTCCCGATGGGACGCCTAGAATTCCCTAGATCTGAGTTAGAAGGCTAAGGAATCGAGAGAGAAGAGGTTATTGGTGCGTCTAAATCTGAATCTCGGCCCTCCTATTTATAGACCACGATCGGAACTTCCGATCCTCGATCGGAACTTCCGTTCCTCGATCGGAAAGTCCGATCCTGCCATCGGAGCTTCCGAACATCGTTATCTGCCACGTGTCAAACTATCACTGGTTGACTTCGGATAGGGGTGATCGGAGCTTCCGATCCTGCCACACGTCATGCCTGACATAATACCATCGGAGCTTCCGATCCTGCATCGGAGCTTCCGATCCGTCCGGTACCCAATCTATTTAATTAGCGTTGATTAATCCTTAATCATTGATTTTGGGTACGGGCTACTACAATGACAGTGCTGAGGCTCTTGTAATGACTGATAATGATATGAAGAATGTCTGGATTCTGGACTCAGGTTGCACCTATCATATTTGTCCAACTAAGGGCTGGTTTGAAGAGCTAAATGAAACAGACCAGGGAATGGTGCTACTGGGTAATGACAAGTCATGCAGGGTCAAAGGAGTTGGTACTATCAGATTACAGATGGATAGTGGTGAGGAGAGAATATTAAAGGATGTTAGATTTGTTCCTGAACTAAAGAGAAATCTAATCTCTTTAGGAACACTTGAATCTGGAGGATATAGTTTCAAATCTGACAATGGAGTAATCAAGATTTCCAGGGGTTCACTTGTAGTGATGAAAGGACTGAGAATGAATTCCCTATACATACTACAAGCAAAGACAGTCATTGGAGGCTCAGCTCTCATACATGAAGTGCAAGCAAGATCTAGTCTATGGCATATGAGACTTGGTCATCTAAGTGAAAAGTCACTGATGGAACTATCAAAACAAGGACTACTCTGTGGTGATGAGGTTAAAGGTCTTGATTTCTGTGACTACTGTATTCTAGGAAAGGCAAAGAGGGTAAAGTTTGAAAAAGGGAAGCATACATCTACCAAACCATTGGAATACATACACTCTGATTTATGGGGCCCTTCGAAGACTCTCACACATGGAGGCAGTAGGTACTTCATGTCCATCATTGATGATCATACAAGAAGAGTTTGGACTTACTTGTTGAAATCTAAGGATGAAGCTGCACTAAAATTCAAGGAATGGCTGGTGAATGTAGAAAATAAAACAGATTACAAAGTGAAGTACCTAAGAACAGATAATGGCCTGGAATTCCTCTCAAAGGAATTCAAAGATCGTTGCAGCAAAAGGGGTATTACTAGACACTTTTCAGTGCCACACACCCCCCAGCAAAATGGAATGGCTGAGAGAATGAACCGCACACTTTTAGAAAGGATAAGGTGTTTAATACTAAATGCTGGACTACCTAAAACCTTCTGGGGTGAAGCTCTTGCAACAGCCACTTATCTTATTAACAGATGCACTGCAAGTGGTTTAAATCAAAAGACTCCTTGGAATGGAGTTCCAGCTGATTACTCACACCTTAGATTATTTGGTTGCTTAGCCTATGCACATATAAAGCTAGGTAAGTTGGAACCTAGACCTCTAAAGTGTATTTTCATAGGATATTCAGAGGGTGTGAAAGGTTTTAAAGTTTGGAATCTAGAGGCTACTGGTCCAAGATGTTTCAATACAAGAGATGTGACTTTTGATGAGTCAAGGATGGGGTACAATCTTAAGAAAGCAGAACTTAAGGTTGCAGATGAGAAAAATGAGGAATCACAAATTGAGGTGGAGTTTCCTGGAAAAGACAGTCCAGAGGATAATACAAAACTAACAGAAGAAACCCAGGAATCAATTAAAGACAGTGATCAATCTCAAAGAAGTGATCAACCTCAATCTTACAGATTAGCAAGGGACATGCAAAGAAGGGAAATAAAACCTCTTATAAGATTTGCTGAAGCTGATATGGTTTCTTATGCACTAAGTACATCAGAAAAGATTGAGTTTGATGAACCCTCCTCATACAAGGAAGCTATAAACAGCAAGAACAAAAGGTGTTGGCAGACATCCATGAAAGAGGAACTTGACTCTTTACTCAAGAATAACACCTGGAAACTAGTGGAACGGCCAAAAGGGAAAAGAGTTCTAGGCTGCAAATAGATATATAAAGTAAAAGAAGATGCTACAGCAGAAAGCAAACTAAAGTATAAAGCAAGGCTGGTAGCAAAAGGTTATTCACAGCTTGAGGGGATAGACTATAATGAGATTTTCTCGCAAGTTGTTAAGCATAATTCAATAAGACTGATATTGGATATGGTTACACAAATGGATCTTAAGCTTGAACAACTTGATGTAAAGACAGCCTTCCTCCATGGTGACTTAGAGGAGTCTATCTTAATGGAACCACCTGAAGGATACTTGGACAGTGGTATGAAGAATCAAGTATGTTTACTTCAGAAATCTCTCTATGGTTTAAAGCAAAGTCCCAGACAATGGTACTTAAAGTTTGATGATTTCATGAAGAAGATAAACTTCAAGAGGAGCTGTTATGACAGCTGTGTGTATTTCAAAGAAGGAGAAAATCTCACCTACACTTACTTGCTCTTATATGTGGATGATATGCTCATAGCAAGTAAGAACAAAGCTGACATTGAAGAATTAAAGAATGAGCTTAGTACTGAATTTGATATGAAGAATCTTGGAGAAGCAAGGAAAATATTGGGTATGGAAATACAGAGAAACAGGCAGAAAAGAAACTTGTTTCTAAACCAAAGTGCATATCTAAACAAGGTACTGCTAAAATTCAATATGCATGAGTCTAAACCAGTAACCACTCCTCTTGGCCATCAAAATAAGCTATCATCAAGTCAATCTCCAGAGGACTTAGATGAAAAGGAAGCAATGACAACTATACCTTATGCTAGTGGAGTTGGAAGCATAATGTATGCAATGGTTTGTAGTAGACCTGATTTAGCTCATGCCATAAGTGTTGTGTCAAGATTCATGGCAAATCCTGGAAGGCCTCATTGGGATGCTCTGAAATGGACACTTAGATATCTGAAAGGATCAGTGAACATTGGATTGTTGTTTCAGAAAGGAGAAAGGGATACTAAACCTTTGGAGGGATTTGTTGATTCGGATTATGCTGGAAATCTTGATACAAGGAAATCACTCACTGGACTAGTGTTTACAGCATATGAGACAGCTATTAGCTGGAAGTCTGTGTTGCAACATGTTGTTTCCCTCTCAACTACAGAAGAAGAATATATGGCTATAACTGAGGGGATCAAGGAAGCACTTTGGTTGAAGGGGTTGATATCTGAACTTGGTTTGAAGCAAGAAATTGTTGAAGTTCATTGTGATAATCAGAGTGCGATACACTTGTCTAAGCATCAAGTGTTTCACGAAAGATCGAAACGCATTGATGTCAAACTTCATTTTGTGAGAGACATCATTGCAAGTGGGGAAGTGAAGGTTGTGAAGATAAGAACAGAAGAGAATCCAGCTGATGCATTTACAAAGTCATTACCTCAGTCTAAGTTCAAGTTATGTCTTAACTTGATTGGGGTAACAGACTTAGACTCAACATGATCAGAAGGAGAATGAGGAGACTGCCCAACATAACAGACAAGGTGGAGAATTGTGGAGTAATGTCTGATATATTGGGATGAAGAACTCAATGGCTTGATTTTTTGCACTTAGTCTATTTCATGTTAGTTTGGGCCTTGGACTTAAACAAGTTACATGGCCAATAATTCTGTCAAGCCCAAGTCCAAATAACAGGAAATAAGAGTCGGTGACTTCTAGCCGTTGAGGTTAACTGGTGGTGAAACAAACTTAAAAGGGAGTTGTTGTTACAGTTAGAGGCAATCCAATCTTCAGATATATACAATCACAATCTCTTCACAGAAGATCACAAGGAAGATCATCAGAAACAGAGAGAAGAAAGGATCGACACAAGACAAGGAAGAACAAGGCGTCTAACAGAGGGATTTCAAAGACTCTGTAACTTGTTTTAGTTCTTGTTTTTCATTCGAGTATTCAAGCTTTCTTATTTGTATTCTGGTGGTGTAGAGGATTTACTTGTATCTGGATTGTTGGGGTTATAACAAAGGAAGGTCTCCCGTGGATGTAGGCTGGTTGATAGCCGAACCACGTAATTTCGGTGTCATTTAATTCTTGCATTCGAGTTATAGTGTTGCTGGTTAATTTCGATTCATTTGCTGAAAAGATAGAGTGATCTATTGGCTATTATCTTGTGATTAATATTGGTGCGGTTTGTTCTTGATCGGAGCCGTGTCATTGGAGTAGTGAACTACATTGAATTGTTAACAGAGAAAGTGAAGAGTTTAAACCCTACCAATTTTGCGTGCGTGCCTTCAGTCAAAAAATTCCGCTCAGTAGACGATGTGAAGCAAGATGAGGATGAATTATGCCATGAGGAATTAGGGCGCAACAAATCGGGAAATTGGAAAACAGAAAATCGAATGAAACTTCAGACTTTAAATATGTTTTCCAATTGGGTACTTGGGTTAGGCTAGATTTAAATAAATAAATAAAAAATTGGGTATTTAATCTCTAAAGCCCAACATAAATATAACACCATCGTGAGGAAAGTCAAGGGCCCAATATATATTTTTTAATATAAAAATAAATATCGATTTAACCGATATATTAAAAAAAACCGATATCGACAGAGAAAATCGATTTGACCGATAATTTTTTAAAACAAAACCAACCAACCAACCGAATAAACCGAATCGAATTTTTGATTTTTCTCGGTTCGGTCGGTTTTTTCGGTTTGACCGATATTTTGCTCACCCTTAACAATTATGCCTATTAAATTTTCGCTGGTGAAAAACATGTATTTTTAATATTTTTACAGGGTTATTTGATGTAAAAACTCGAAAGTAAGCATTTGACATAATGATTCAATTTAAATTTTATAACTTATTATCTATATTATATGTTTATTTTTCATAAATCAATACCAGTAAAATAAGTGGTACGGTACAATGGATCATACTTGTTGGGTGTAATATAATAATTGTCCTTGGTGGTATAACGATCGAACCATGCGCTTGGTCCGTTGTACGATTTAAAAGTTTTGAGTTGCATCATTATCATTAGCTATAGTTTTTGGTAAAGCGGCAAACGCTATGTCCTACAATTGATTTTCATTGATTGCAAGGAGTATAATTATTATGAGGGGATTGTTGAGTGCAATAATTGTTCCTGCTGATATAGCGATCGAACCATGACGTTTGAGCTACTGTGCGATTTTAAAAATTTGAGTTGCACCATTACCAGTAGTTATAGCTTTTAGTAAAACGATAAGCGTTCGGTCTTACAATACTTTTTTGTTCTCTTAATTTATTTTAATAACATTATTATGATATTAGTTCTATATTATAATTTCTCAGTGTCCATTTATACAAATTATAATATTTATCATTGATATGTTTTTCAACAATTATAAATTCATTTATCAACGTATTTCTTTAACAACTCTTATCGACAATGTAAGTGTGCTCCCATTCGCATCACACATGTCTTTTCCTAATAGATTTAAAAAATTGTTTATTCTTTAAATAAAATTGTATTATGATCTCTATTTTATTTGTTTGCTTGTTTTTATGATGAAACCTTATGCTAGTAACATTTAATGCACCTTGTCTCACTGCATGTGTAAAATCTCAATTCAGTAATATCCTAAAAATTACGTTATTCAAATGTACGTAACGCACTGTGCAAAACTCATGCAAGTTTGCAACAAACTCTTTGATAAAAGAGGAATCAAAGTCAAGAGTCCATCTACAGTATAAACTCGAATACACTTTTTGGCATTATTTTTGTTGTAATTATTTTGATATTGAGGATAATATTTTAATAAGGAGTACTATTTCACTGCACGCGTTATGTGCTTGTGCATTCCCCTTTTTAAACGAAATAAAAAAATAAATTGTAAAATTTTAAAAATAAACAAACATAGCGTTATCCTAAATAAATAGTAAAAAAAACCACAATATATATATATCAATTTTACAAAGTGAGTTACATTTCACAAATAAAAAATATCAAATAGCAAAAAAAAATAAGTGTCATTTTGGTAAACAATAAAATATCTAATGACTAAAAAAGAATAAACCATATAATAATTTTTTATCTATTAAAAATTAAGTTAAAAAATAATGATAATTTTAAATCAAGATCAACCAATTGATCGAAATTTAGATAATTGGAGGGTTTTTATTATAATAATATAGTATGATGGCAAAAACTCCTATGAGACGGTCTCAAGGGTCATTTTTATGAGACGTGTCTATTATATGGGTCATTCATTAAAAAAATATTATATTTTATGTCAAAAATATTACTTATTATTATAAATATGGGTAGGATTGACCCGTCTCACAAATGAGACTGTCTCACAAATGAGACTGTCTCACAGGAGTGTTACTCAAGTAAGATATGGACTATGGGGAGAGGGTAAATTCAAGTAATGTATTTAGTTAGTTATTGGGAAAACAACAAAAATAGGGTTGTAATTCGGTCCCCCCTGCCTCGGTCTGTCATTAGACGAGATGGGACTGTGCGGCCCGAATTGTGCGGCCCGATTTGATGACAGGCTGGCGAATACCTCGACCCAACTCAACCCAGCCCGCATGGGTTATGGGTTGGACGGGTCAACCCATCAAAAACTAAAAAAATAAATAAAATTTTTAAAATTTTTAAAAATACCACGTAAACAATTATAAATAATATACATATTCTAAAATTCATTAACAATAAATAAATAATTATAAATAATATAATTTAAAATTTTTAAAAATATTACGTAAACAATTATAAATGACGTACATATTTTAAAATTCATTAACAATAAATAAATCATTATAAATAATATAAATTATATAATCAAACATAAATTATAATAAATCATGTAAATCATTAAAACTTATAATCATATATAAAAACTTTTCAAATAATATAATTTTTTTCAAAATTTATTAACTATACATAAAATATTTAAAATCATTAATTATAATATAATATATAAAAAAGATAAAAAAAAAAAAAAAAAATGGTGGGCCGTCCCTCCTCCAAACGGACCGTAAAAAGCATGACCTAAATTGCCTTTATTTTAATGATGGAACCGATTGATGTGACAGATAAAACCCAAATTCATGGCTATAAGAACAAGTTTCAAAACAACATTATATTTCTTGTTTAGGAAAAAAAACGCGTCATTATGCTAATCTTTGGTACCTGTTGCACAAATATATTATAATGTTGTATTGGATATTTGGAAAATTAGAAATTTTTTTGAATGGGAAAAATTAGAAATTGTATTACTCTAACGAATATTAAATTATCGGATTTCTTAACCAAACAAAAATATTTATTTATTTATTTTATTACATTGTTATCAATGTATTAAAAATATGTTTAATGATTTAACTGAAATTTTTTATATCCCCAATTTTTAAATTTTTTTTACTGGAAAACTTATAATTTTATTGCAAAAGATCGTTCATTATAAGATTAACCAACCAAAGAGAAAAATTCCCAAGCTTCTAAATAAAAGGAAGGGGGGAAGAAATAACAAAAAATGCAAGGTGATGTGCAGCTGCATTCGCCGTTCTTCGTGTATGATTCAACCGAATTGTATGGCCAGTTGTGATCAATTATTTATATACTTCGATAGCAATATCGCCAATGTAACTAAAATCTTCTTTTGGACTAGCGACTGCTTGCGCTGTCAACAAAAAATCTGTGTTCACCTCGTGGATTTTCAGATTATGAGTCTGCACCATCCTAAGCCCCTCATGAATGGCTACAAGTAGGGATGTAAACGAGCCGAGCCGAGCTTTTGAATGTTCAAGCTCGGTTCATTTATAAACGAGCCGAGCCCGAGCTTATTTAATGAATATATTCATGGCTCACGAGCTTATTCGAGCTTTTATCGAGCCTAAACAAGCTTAATATATTTAAACTATAAATTTAAATATTCATTAAATTAATTAAAAACTAAATTATATATTTGAAAAAAATATAATATTATTATTAAAATTTGTAATTTTATTCTAATAAATTAATTTTTATAGATTTTTCAATATTTTTCATAAATAAAGTGTAAATTTATAAATTAAATATCAATACTTTTATTTTTTCGTCTAAGAGATGACTTACGAGCTTGTTAACGAGCATGTTCACGAGCTAACGAGCCGAATATTGTAAAGCTCGAGCTTGGTTCGTTTGCCTTAACGAGCCTCATTAAACGAGCTCGAACAAGCTTTTAACGAGCCGAAACCCGAATAGTTCGCGAACTGTTCGTCTCATTTACATCTCTAGCTACAAGTTCCGCATAGGTTGTGGAAGGTGGCTTTGAGATTTTCTTTCCAAAAGCCAATTTTTATGTATTATTGTTGTTAATTTTAAAATGTTAGCATCTTCATAATTATTAGCTTACATGATTTATTATGATTTTTTCAAATTATAAAAAATAAACTATTTATCAAGATATTTTTTCAAAAAAAAAGGAAAAAAAACTCGATAATAAATCTAAGAGGCGAGGCTTGGCTCAAAAAAAAAAAAAGGGAAAAGAAAAGAAAAGAGGCGAGGCTTGAAATTCCCACCCCTTCGCATCGCGGCCACTAATTTTATTTATTTTATTTTAAAATAATTATTCGATATTTTTATTTTCATAAATTTATTTATTTTATTAATTAATTTTAAAAAACCCGATTTAATTCAGGGTTCTGCCATCTTCTCTTCCTCTTCAGACATCAGTGCGATGAACTCCGATGAATCCAAAACGAGGAAAAGGCCAATGGTGAGAAATGATTCGCCAGCAACGATAATGTGTACTGTGGTGGCGATCGACCACACCAATTTATGCTACCGAGTTTGCTCCGCCTGTGACAAGACTCTCCCCGATACCTCCGCTGCTTGCAGATACTGCAGTTTTAGCAGCAGTTTCAACCCACTTGCGTCTGCTTCCAAGCGCCTCTTTCGTGTTCTTGTTAGTGTTTTCAATGATCTGGGATTGCAAAAGTCTTTAATGTTGCAGGATTTATGTACAAAGTTCTGTCTTTTATTGGATTGTTTGCTGTTTTATCAAAGGTCCATGTTTTGGGTTCTTGAAATACTTTACAGAGACGTGATTTTCTTGGGAAGAGCTTGGATATTATGTTAACTGTTTGGAAAATGTTTGCAGGTATCTATTGCTACGGATACGAAGGTTTTTGTGGTGGTAATGTTTGACAGGGCTGCAAGAGTGTTGTTTGGTTGCTCGGCAGACGAATTCTTTGAATTTGCCAAGACTCATCCTCATGCTGGTACATTTGTTAGTTCTATGCCAAATCTTGTCTAAATATCATTATTGAGTTTTTAATTTTTGCTTTGTATACTAGTGAATTTTTCTATGAATTTTGTGAGATGTAGGAAAGGTGTAACTTACAGCTTGTAAATGTGACTGAACTGTGAATTGAACTGGAAAAGTGAACTTACTTCTGACTTAGTGATCTATGATTTTGTCGAGGAACTATAACATGGTTTTTATTTGGATTCACCGAATTCACACTATATCTGGAGATTACCTACAATAAAAGTAATGGTATGTATTAGATTATTATTCTTGTTTTCACGAATCTGTTTATTTTTGGATGCTTGCATTTCATGTTGAGACATATCCTGTTTTCCCATCAGAATGAACATATGGGAATGCCTTTTCAGTTTTCGGACTCATAATATTGACTCATTTTACTTTTCTCAGCAATGACTGCTGGCAGGGTTCTGGAGGGAGAGATGCTAACTGTAACATTATCAAACCCGAACAATGGAAATGCCCAGCATCAGCGAGTGGTGTCAGTTGTGCCCTTAAGGACTGGTTTTCAACCAGCTATTGAGACAATGAGGGAATTGTACCATGTAAGAGGTGTTCCTTGACAAATTTTATTGCATTGAGTTGTAAAAATATATTCAGCTGGGTAAATTTTTGGACGAGCCTCTGACTCTAGTCATTGTATTATACATGGCTCACTGCTAGCCAATGCAATTCAATGGTTTGCGGAAACTGGTTATCCTATCATCAATGTAACCTTGATTGGTTTATTTTCATACTATCCTTCTTTTTTCATGGCACAACTGATGGAATTTATTCTTGTAACATCACCATTCCCTCCAAGTATAAACCCTGTGCAGTTACAACTGATCTCCTCTGCTTTCCTTCTCAATTTTTTGCAGTCAAATTTGTGAATAAAGAAATGGAAGCTAGGTTTTTTTCTCTCGGACCTTTTCCGTTGATTCACTTTAACATTTTTGTATCAATAAAAGGTTATGAAAATGGATGGAACTGTAGAGTGTTCATATGGAACAACTGTTATTTCTGTGACTGCATTGTCATAACAATATGTTCACATTGAGTTCTGGAAACAAGTTAAGCTCTCTGATAATGTTTGATGCTCGAGTCTTATGGAAAAAGTTTGTGGAAAAACTGGCAGGTAGAGGTTAAGCCCGGAGACAAAGAGATTAAATTCTTGAAAATTGTTTAGTGGAGACTACATTCATCTATTGATTTGATTGTAGTGTTGATTCTCTATCAACTCAAGGTTGCACATACATTAAGCTCATATTGTATATATAATACACGATATCAGATATTGTACATAGAAATATAACGCAATAATGGCAAAAAAGTGTTGCTGCCAACACAAAAGTTTGTTTATGAGTTCTGATAAGCAATGCAAACGCCAGTTTTATAGCATTTTCGTGTGTGAGACGAATTGATGTAATATCTCTTTAAAAAATCTAATTATGTGATTTTCTCAATAATTCAAACTTTAAAGATTTAGTTTGCCATGTGTTGATTTTTATAATTACTCAAATTTCACTATTAGTCACGTATCTTTCGATTTTTTGCAGTTTTAGTGTTTATAATCGGAAGTGTTCATACAACACTATACAATAGCACCACGTCAACACTGCATTATTATCACATTTGCAAATTTTTTTGCATCTCCTCTCAAAGAGAGCTTCGCCAATCTCAATATCCATTGTTTTCCCCAACGATCTATACTTTTTCACGCTGTATATTATTTATCCTTGTCTTTTAATTTTTTTTATCCATCCTTTGATTGATACCCCACTGCTGTATACCGGATGCACATGTCAATTTTACAAAGTGGATTATCACATTATATTTAGGGAGTGTTTGCAATAGATTGTGCTTTTGTAGAAGTGATTAATTTATAGATTATAAAAAATTTAAGAAAAATCAAAAGTTGGTAGTGTTTGGAAACAAATGTAAAAAATCTAAAAATCAAAGTTGGGTAGTGTTTGATAAATAAGTGATTAGAGTTATTTTAACAATGACCTTCTATTTAGAATCACTTTTGGAGAATCATAATCACCACATGATTAGCCTTTGGATTTCAATTAAGTTAAGCATAAGCTAACACATAATCTAGGTTTAAGAAACACACAAAAATGAATTTTTTAAGCCAAAAGCTAACAATCACTTTTTTTTAGTGATTGCAAACACTCCCTTGATCTCTAGAAGCACTGTCACAAAAGTTTATGCCAGAATGATTGGGAAAATGATTTAACATTTTCAAATTTATCTTAACTTAATTTGAAATATGATATTGTTAGTATTATTCACCTGCTGCATTCAAAGCCCCGTGCTTTGCCACCGACCAACAATATTTTTGGAACTTAAAATTCATAACGAAGTTCTTAAGAAAGTTTCTCGCCATGACAGCGAAAAGAAAACGTAATCTTTGCTCTTGCAACCGATTACTTTCTGTTGCTCTATGATGATGCCTAGAGGAGAGTATATCTCGAATGACGACTAATCTGTTAGCTGAGAGTGTGTCAACTTTATTTTCTATACAAGGATTGATTAGGAAATCCTGACGATCATAATACTGGTTTAGCATTAGATTCGTTCTTGTTTTCGTGGATCTGTTTATTTTTGGATGCTTAAATCTAAAGTTGAGACCATATTCTGTTTTTCCATCTGAATATACATAATGGACTGCCTTTTTCTGGCTCTTTTCATTGGCTCATCTTACTCTCCCCAAAAATGACAGAATGCAAGTCATCAGATAAATACGGCACTGTATTTTTGCTAAAGTTTTCATTCATGTAGATTAGTTGCACAAATACATCAGCAGGATATCTGTCGGGCTTCTGTGTATCAAAGTAGGATGCTATTCTTATTATATATCTCCATTAATGGTGGCAAATCACAAATAACCTGCCTGACTCAAGGGGCTTTGGCCTTTCATCCACCTTGTTATCATTTCTAAAGAATTTTTAGGCTGATCCATCGGAACCATATGACCGGCGTTGTGCACTTTCAGATAAGCAAGTGGTCCATATCCTTTCTGCAATCCAGCCTCTGCACCATCTACGGTGAATGGAGCCGTGGATGCTGCTAAGTATTTCTTCTGCCCCGACCATTTCATGGCAGTTGCATATCAGATCATATGTAAAATGTAAATGTATGAGATGTGTAGTACTTTCAGAAGCTCTATGCTGGAGTCTTTCTTACCGAGCCAGTTGCATATCAGATCATATTCTCCAGCATACACAAGTAACTTGATCCCATCCTCCAATAGTGCAGGTATTCCTACTTCAAGATTTCTCATCAAGTCTCCGAGCATGCCGTAGTACACTGAGGTGCTGCATGAGACGAACTCTATGTCACCGAGCGATTTTGACGGGTTCCAGTCGCAGAAACCGCTCCAGGTTAGAGAAGTCGTAGCACATGAGACCCTTGCACTTCTTTCTTATATCATAGTACTGCACATGCCACACGAGTTAAAATGCTTCTTGTAGTTAAACAGTGTATCTTGTTCTCAAGAGACATGATAAGCACATGTCAAAGAATAATATAGCTTACATTTATTCCGTCGTTAGTGTATGTTATCTTTAAGAAGATGTCATTGCAAAGTTCTTGTGCCTGGTAACATTTAGGTCCACCATCTGGGCCTAAAGAACAGCAATAGACAGCAGAGTTATTTTTATCGTCGTCGATATATATGGAAACACATGGAAGGCTGAAGTTTAAAGTAATACCACAAAGTTTAGCTGCTTTTGCACATTGTAAAACATCTGGTTTAAAGCTATCGTACTCATCCTGTGTGAGTAGTTTCATTTTCAAAGCAAAATCGGTGTACGCTTGATATTGGATTTCTGGGTTAGTCCATCCATTTCCTATGGCCATTCCCTGCGAAATAAGAATTCGGATCCGTAAAAACAACTTTCTGACTAGATGATATTCAATGGCAGCAACATACAGAACTACTTGAGAAGCACATAAAAACCTTTAAATTGATATGAATGCCTTCTTTGTCTTTGTTTCCTTTATTAATTCGAGAAGCCAACGCAGGAATATAGTGCCCCGCATAAGATTCTCCGGTTATGTAGAAATCATTCCCTGCAAACTTTGGATGCCCCTTGAAAAACTCCTGACAGTAGACATCATAAAACTCTTTAGATATTAAGAAATCAAGAATCATAATTCCTTGTATTCATGAAATGGAGAATCATGATATTGAAAAAGAGCTGCAAGAAGTCATATAGATCATTGCTAACACCTTCCTCATTTTCTCTAATGTCAGCATCGGCAGAACTGTAACTAAAGCCGGTCCCCGTTGGTTGGTCGACGTATATAATATTGGATACCTTATCCCATCCAAACTCGTTCCATGTTAAGGAGAGGTTCTTTGTTATTTTGAATGGGCCATTTTCATAAAATAAAGCTAATTCACTGCTACCGAAATCCGTATTTAAAAGTGTCAAGCAACAATATACCTTGCAGCTTTGGAATGCTTTATTCTATAGTAGCCAGCATGATGACCCAAGTCAGAGATAGATCCTCTTGTTTCCAAAACAAATGGTAACTTAATCTTCCTTTCGACGATCCTCGATTCGTTATCGAATCTGTATCCGGAAACTTCCCCGACATGATTGTTCATACCATGCTTTGGGGACAAGTTGAATGATCTGATGAGCCTTTCTGCCTGAGACTCTGGTTTTGGTGATTTCATATTGGAAAAATGATCGTCATTGAAGGTTCTTGCTAATGAAAATGTTGCAGAAATTAAGAACACAGAGACAAATGTGAAAAGGTAACAATGGTGAAGAAATGTGCAAGCCATTAGAGTTCCTTTGTTCATGATTGAGTTCTGAGCAGCACTACAAAGGCCAGTTTTTATAGCATTTTTTGTGAGAAAGAAAATGTTTTAAGGTAATACTCCTTTTATATAATCATCAATCATGCAATTTTTAAAAGAAATTCTCAAAATTTTTAAATCTTAGTGTGACATTTATTGATTTTTCTAATTATTTACTTTTGTCTAATTTTTCAATAACACATGTCTTCCTGATTAAATTTTCATGTTGGAAAAATCTCAAGTGTTGTAATATAAAATTGAAAATTTTGCATCTATTGTGTGAATTTCTTAAGTTTGACTCTTCAATTTTCAAAATATGATATATTAGTGACACCTTTAAAACTATTCTTTTCAAAATAGTAACGATACCAAATTTTATACTAATTTAGTTGATTCTCCTATTTATAGTACTATAGTGAAAATGGATTATATTTTATGTTATGCAGTGTGAAACGGAAATTATTGAAGTCCGTCTAGAGAGTACATCAATTTGATGGCACAGGCTCTTCTTTTTTTTTTTTTTTTTTTTTTTTTTTTTTTTTTTGCTTTTTTGTATTTTTTTTAAAAAACTCTTTTATTTTAATTTGGTTTTTTTATAAAAAAAATATGTTTTTTTTTAGTACAAACATAGGTTCTAAATTCTGGTTTGTTGAATTCATTAATTAAAATGAAATCAATAAAAATAATAATTTGTTTTGGAGTATCAAAATTTTTAATACGTATAACTTGCATACTTATGATACTGAAATTTCGAAAGGTATCACCGATATATATAGTTTTGTACTGAAAAAAATTTATATCACCTCTGATCGATGAAAAATAGGGTGCGGATCTTCTGCTGTGCAGAGGAAACCCTTTACATCGCTGCCACTAATTTAATTTTATTTTTTAAAAAATTAGAATTTCACCATACACGGATTATATATAATCTATAATATGGTTAAATTAGATAATATAAAAATTTTGAATATAAAATTAAAATGTAAAAAATTTTAATTCTATAATAAGTAATAAGAATAATGTTTAAAAAATACTTTTAAAAACTAAAAAAAACTCTTTAAACAATTTTTTTTTTATTGTATATGTATATAAATATATGAGTATTAAGTGTGATTTTTTTTTCGAACCTTAAAATATGTTTTAAAATTAAAAATATTGTATAATCTATATATACATGTATATTTAATATTTATCGGATATTTTAAATATTTTATTGATAGTATGATATATATTTATACATATATGATAAATATGCAACATTCTGTATTTTTTAGGATTGTTTTTTACATTAAACCCATCATGTGATCTATATATCCATGTATATTTAACATTTATCGGGCATTTAAATGTTTATTGATATTGTGATACATATGCATATAAATATATTCACACATACATATGTCATAAACAAATATTATAATAGCTACATTCCCAATTACAGGTTAAATCTTTTTGGGTTAAAGCTACACTCAAAATCTCAGAACAACAACATCATCTGCACTTTTTAGCTTGCCCAGACTGCTTGAAAGGTTGTGGAGCTATATACAGATGTGAATTCAGATGTCTTTTTTGTAATAACGACTTCCCAAGCCCCAAACCACTTAAAGTTATTTTAATACCTTATAAACCTAAATCCATTATAGATATAATATCCAAATTCCCACTACAAATCTTTGTTACCTCATATTTTTATTTAACAAATGTGTACATGTTACGTTTCCAGGTGGATTTACTTCATGGAACAGGAACTTTGGTTGCCTATATAGAAAACAAAGAAGCAGAAGTATTATTAAGTACATCAGCCGAAAAAATCATTAACGCGGAATGAGGTATATTTAATTCAAACGAAAAAATTATTCGAACACCAGAAACATTTTCATAACTTTTGCATCCAATTATCCTTTAGGAAGAAAATTTGAAGCCGCATATGATAAATGAAAAATTCAAAGATTCACGGTGTCTTTTCCATATCAAAACATCTAAGAGTGAAACAAGAGGGAGAAGGTTTGTCCAAAATACTATCATAACATGCCTTCCGCAATATGAGTCTTCATCAGGAACGTACAGATATAAAGAACTAAGTTCATCTTCACATCTTGATAAAGATTTGGTGACACACATGGCCGCCCCGGTGGCCCAATTTTTTTAAAATATTTTTTATGTAGTTTAATTATTTTTTAAAAACTAATTAAGTAGTATTTTTGGGCTAATGTTATATTAGCCCGGGTAACCCAATTAAAAAAATCAAATAGCCCACATTTTACTTTTCAAAACCATTCCAAAAACAAAACAAAAAAAAAAAACAAAAAATGATGGAGTTTGCATATAAATTGATAAATATTTAATTCTTTGTGGTTAATTTTGACGAAATTTTCTTTTGGGTTTTTTTTAGCAAATTCTAAAGTTTTTTTCCGCAAAAATCTGAGTTTTAGCTTCTATAATTTTTGAGTTTCTCTCAAAAAAATTCTAGTCCGGGCAGAGCTAAAATCCTGGCTCCGCCATTGCTCCCAAGAAAGCACTTCAAAAGTAGCAGAGGAGCGTGCAGCAACACATACAACTGAATATCAAACATGCTCAACCAGTAAAAGAAGCTTGGATTCCAAAGACATGCCAACACAAAAAAGCTTCAAAGCTCATAAGGAAGACTGATAAACTTATCATTCTTACGCTCCAAAAACTTTTTGGTAAGTAATTTCTTATCCATATTAATTTCCATATAAAACAATAGTTCGTAGCTCCAAAAAATATATATATACAAGATATTTAAAATTATTGCTTAAATATAATTTCAAATATAGAAAAATTATTAATTTACATTTACGCATCATTTAAGCTATTACAACTTAAATGTTCCCATTTCTTCAGGTACAAGTTATTCGCGGTCTAAATGTACGACATCAACAACTGCATCATCCAAAAGTAAACCCTTTTTGTATTTGAAACAACCCTGACAGTATAATAACCAAATAATAGCAAGGTCCAACTAACCCCCCTCAACTTATTTCAAGGCTGTGATATTTTGGTTTCTTAACTCCTTCATTTACTTTGATTTTCCTTCGTTTTTTGCTACTAAGTTCCTAGGCTCTGACATTTTGGTTTCTGTAACTCCTTCATTTGTTTTATTTTTTCTTTGTTGTTTGCTACTAAGTTCTAAATTAAATATCAAATGAATAAAAAAAAGTGGTCTATCATGAAGTTTTACAAGCAGCAAGATTTCTTTAAGATAGATAACTTTTAATTTAACAACCGTTTATTTCATACATTCTCAATTCTTATATTGAATTAAATATTGTAAACACTATTATAATTGAATTACAATTCTCAACATCTTGTTAAACTTACTTAACGTTGTTCCAAAGCTTTAATTAAAAATGTTTCGTTCCACTTGTTACTAAAAATATATAATTCATGACAATTCTTATGAAATTTTTTAAAACTCCATGTTTATTTTAATCATTATTTGTAGCTGATTATTTCTACCAAGAGTTGTTCATAAATATCTCAAAATTAGCAAACTTTTTATTTTTTCTTTATGTGATAAGATCAATGGAAGATAAATGCTTAACACTTGGAAATCTCAACTCAAATATTCATAGCTGGTTTATTAAATTATTAGTGTTGGACGATATCAAATCAATATGATTTGTTTGTTAATATTCATATTTGTTTTTAGTTTAGATCTTATCAAATAGATTAGATTTATTTGTTGTAACAAATTTTCTGTTCCTATTTTGATGTAATCTCTCTTCCTTGTAGTGTATCTATATATTGAACATCAGAAAGAAATAAACGATCAACTTTTTGGGATCTCTATTTTCACATGGTATCAGTATCAGGTTGAAATATCACATATCATTTTTTATCATTTCTTTTTCTCATTCCTTCACATGGCTGATGTAAACATGGGCTCCACACCTCCAATCAAAACTGACCTCTATGCCATTTATCACTCTGATAGCCCTTCTGCCAACCTTGTTACCCATTTATTGACAGGTGACAATTATGGTTCATGGAGTCGTGCCGTAACGATGGCACTCCATGCCAAAAATAAATTTGGCTTTGTCGATGGGTCTCTCACAATGCCAAAGGAAAAGGATGATATTTCCAACTGGGAGCGTTGCAATGATCTAGTTGGAAGTTGGATCCCAGGATCCCTAATTGTGTTTCACCAAAAATTCGTCCAAGTATTTTATATGTTGAAACTGCAGCACAAATCTGGACAGATCTAAAGGATCGTTTTTCTCAATCAAATGCTCCTAAGATCTATAAGTTGAAGCAATCAATATCCGCTCTCAACCAAGATGGTATATCTGTTTCTCTATATTTCACACAACTCAAGTCTTTGTGGGACGAACTCAGTTCCATTACCACTATCACTCCATGTATTTGCGGCAATGCTAAAAGCATTATTGATCAAAAAAATCAAGATCGTGCCATGGAGTTTTCAAGGGCTACATGATCGTTTTTTGGCTATTCGCAGTCAAATTCTGTTGATGGAGCCATTTTCTTCCATTCAACGTATCTATAATTTGGTACGTCAAGAAGAAAAACAACAAGAAATTAAACTCAAACTACTCCTACTATTGATTCAGCAGCACTTCAAACGTATAAGCCACCGTATCGAGCCACAGGAAAACGCCAACGCCCTTTCTGTGAGCATTGCAACAAGCATGGTCATACTCTCGCTACATGCTATCAGATTCATGCTTTTCCAGATAAACAAGATAAACCTGTAAAGAAAACAGAGTCACCTTCCGCTACATTCGCTAGTCATTTCACATCTGAACAGTATAATAAACTCCTTGCACTCATCGCCAAAGAAGAATCTGGTGGATCTTCAGTCCACTTGGCAGGTACGGCTCTTACTTGTTTTCTTTCTTGTTGGATTATTGATTTAGGTGCTTCTAATCATATATGTACATCTCTCTCTTTTTTTCTTCGTATTATAAAGTACATAAAAATATATCAGTTCAATTACCGAATGGTTCTCAAGCGCCTGTGACACACATAGGCACGGTTAATTGTTCATCATTACTTACTCTCACGAATGTTTTCCACATTCCATCCTTCAAATTCAATTTTTTATCTATTTCACAATAAACAAAGTCAACAAATTGTGATGCCATTTTTTCATCTTTTGAGTGTATATTTCAGGACCACACAACGACGAAGAAGATTGGTCGGGGTTGTGCTCGAAATGGTCTCTTTTATTTAGATGAAAATTTAATTTTAAATTCTTCTTTTTCTTTCAAGAAATGTAATAAATTTGACCTATGACATTCTCGTCTAGGTCATCCATCTAGGTATCGTTTTGATTTTATTGTCAAGAATTCTCCAAGTGTTATTGCAAATAAATAATTCATGAGCGATGTTTGCCCCCGTGCTAAACAGTCACGTCTTCTTTTTTTCTTGAAGTAAATCTTGTTCTTCTCATTGTTTTGAATTAATTCATGTTGATATTTGGGGTTCTTTTTCTGTACCTTCTAAAAATGGATCTCATTTTTTTCTCACTATCGTTGATGATTATTCAAGGTGCACTTGGATTTATTTATTGAAACATAAATCTGAAACTTTCAACATGTTAATTCATTTTTTTTATGAAATCAGTCGTCAATTCAATACGAAAATTTCTCGTATAAGTTCTTGCAACGGAGGAATTTTTCTTCCTCAACTTCAAACCATTCGATCAGATAATGATTATGAATTTCTTTCGAAAGAAATGCAAACTTGGTTTCATGATAATGGAATCACTCACCAACGTAGTTGTGTTGGACCCCACCCCCCCCCCCCCCCACCCCCACACACACACACAACAAAATGGTGTTGCTCGCACTTTAAGATTTCAAGTGAATTTTCCTATTTCATTTTGGGGTGAATGTATTCTCACTGCGGCTTTTATTATAAACAAACTTCCTACTCCGATTCTTCAATATAAATCACCTCATCACGTCTTACTTGGAACCGTTCCATCATATTCATCTCTTCGTGTTTTCGAATGTTTATGTTTTGCAAAAAATATGAATATTCGACACAAATTTGATGAGCGAGCCAAACCCGGTATCTTCGTTGGTTATCCACATGGTCAAACTGGATATCAAATATACGATTTTAAATCTCAAAAAATATATGTTTCTCGTGATGTTATATTCCATGAGTCAATTTTTTTCATATCATGATCTCTCATCTTCATCATCAAAGAATTCAATTTCCATTACCCCAATAGATGACAATCAATAAATTTACCTCCTGGAGCTTCTCCTAAGGATTCAATATCTCATAATCCAATTGATCACTCCAACGATCATTCAGTGACGATTCCCACATCTCCTCAGCTTGATAGCTCAATCCACCCTTCCGTGAAATCTAATCCTTTCATCAATAATAATCATATCCAGCGTATCAGGCGTCCACCTGCGCGTCTCAAAGATTATATTTGTAATAACATTTCATTCTCAACTGATTTTCCGCTAGCAAATTATTTTTCTTTATCTCACCTAAGTCATTCTCATCGCTCATTTCAAGATCGTCTCATTAACAGTCAAGAACCAAAATCTTACTCTCAAGCCATGAAATATTCGGAATGGTGTGATGCCATGGCCAAAGAAATTCAGGCTTTAGAATCAAACAATACTTTGTCTTTATGTTCACTTCCAAAAGTTAAATCACCCATTGGTTGTAAATGGGTTTACAAAATTAAATATCGATCAAATGGTTCTGTTGAAAGATATAAAGCTCGTCTAGTTGCCAAAGGGTATACTCAAATAGAAGGTATCGATTATCATGATACTTTCGTACCTATGGCCAAACTAGTAACTATTCGACTTCTCCTTTCAATTGCTACAATAAGAAATTGGTCCTTACATCAATTAGATGTCAATAATGCATTTCTTCAAGATGATCTCAATGAAGAGGTCTATATGAAACTTCCTCCTGGATTCTCTCGTAAGGGTGAGACCCATGTGTGCAAATTATACAAATCCATATATGGTCTTAAACAGGCTTCTCGTCAATGGTTTTCTAAATTCTCAAGCACCCTTATTGATCGTGGTTTTCATCAGTCTATTTCAGATTATAGTCTTTTTATGTTAAAGTACGCTTCTATCAGATTGAATGAGTATAGGGAAAAGATCGGATCAAATAGTGCAGATCAGATGAGTTCAGTGATCAGATGAATTCATGGTGCAGATCGAATATTGAGATCAGATCGAAGTGATGGTCAGATGAGTCTTCGGATGAGTTCATGCAGATAGATTGCTCGAGTATTGTGACTTGGTTAGAAGTCAAATGAAGTGTCCAAGAAGCTATACGCTTGCAGGCAGATCGATGCAGATCGATGTACGAGGGCAGATCAGATTGATGAATTAAGGGTTATCGGGTTGGACCATGTTGACTTTATAATTGGGTTGTAAGTTACTGTTGACCTAAAACCCAAGATGAAAGTCGATTTAATTCTCTATATAAGCAGATGTAAGATGGCCGCAACGAACATAACAGAAAATCAAATTCTTCAGAATATATTGAGAGAGAAGAAGGAGAGATTTCGGAGGAGAAAACTAAGCATAGATTGTGATGGGAAGAATTCAAGGCTTTAAACTTGAATTGTGTCTGTATCTATCTTGATAGTTTGTCTGAGTCCATCTCTGTAATAAGATCGGGCTTTGATACTTTTGAATGCTCTTCCAAAAGCATATGAAAATTTCAGAGATACTTTGCTATATGAAAGAGAACAGACGATAACATTGGAAGAAGTTATGTCTGCTATTCAATCCAAGGAACTTCAAAGAAAATCGAACACAAACACTGAATCACATGGAGAAGGTATTACTGCGAAGGGCAGAAGTGATAAGAGGACATCCGGTGGGAAATACAGGCCAAAGTCCAGATCGAAGAGTCAAGGAAGATACCAGAACAGAAATTTGGGTAATATGAAGTGATATGCTTGTCAAAAGGTTGGACATCTAAGAAGAGATTTTCCGGAAAGGAAATGGAAGCAACATGAAAAACCCAAGGAAGATGGTACTCTTGCCATAGTTTCAGATGGATATGACTCTGCAGAAGTACTGGTGGTTTCTAAAGGTGATCAAAACCACGAATGGATACTTGATTCAGGATGCTCCTTTCACATGTGTGTTGGAACACGTGTCGCTCTCACGATCAAATCGATTTGATACCCGATGCAGCGGAAGTTTAAAAATTTTATATGGAACAATTTCATATAATGGATATCAAATCCTAACGATTAAATTATGCAAGTAAAATAATAATAATAATAATAATAATAATAATAATAATAATAATAATAATAATAATAATAATAATAATAATAATAATAATAATAATAATAATAATAATAATTAATATTTTATCTCTTCAAGCTAAGGCTTGATTATGGACTCCAACAGATTTAATCTGCTCTTGTTGTAAATCCCGGGAACCGATGATTCTCTCGATCAATCTTCGGAATCAGGTCCACGAATAGAAAACAGAAACCCTCTGATTGATTGCACTAGAAATCAATCAGATGTTTATCGTAGAGAATAAACAGATTTGATCTGTCAATTCAAAAAGTGACTTTTCGGAAAAATCACAGACTGAATTTTCTCAAAAAGGAGTAGGAGAATTCGAAAATTCCCCTTCAAATAATATATGTGTTTTTGAAAATCCAAGATGAGAAAAAGTGATATTTTCGAACCCTACACATGTATTTATATATAATTTCTAGACTGGATTAAGTTATAATTGTATTAGGATACTAACTCCTTAGGGCTCACAATCCATAATTTAAGCCCAACAAGCCAAACCCGTTATTATAGAAATTAATATAAAATTCATCATGACTCCGATTGATAAACCGATTTCACCAATGTGCACAGAAACCATTTCTGCACCTTTTAAAGTCAAGATAATTTTTCTGAATCCGAATTCAGTGATTTCCAAAAATGTCCATCCCTATGTCATTTTAGGAAATTCCACTCCCTTTAGTTAAGAAGTCCAACTTATCTTTCATTAAATTTAACTCTTTAAATTTAACTATCTCAACGGGGTTTAGTAATCCATTACTTTTGTGACCCTCAATGGTTCAGGGATACAGCTAGTCGCGGGCTCACAACTCCTTGTGACTCGGAACAACGATTTCCGACTTACCCAACGAATCATGGTAAGAGCGTCTAGCAACATCGCCTCATGATTCCCTAGGTATCACTGATAGTTCCTGCAAGAACCAGTAAGTTTTGGTTAGCGTATAGTACAGTCCCTTCATCCATATATCCCGATCGAATCAACAACCATTGGTACATCGAGAGTCGTTCGAGATTCGATAACTATACAATGCATCTTGAAGATCAAATAGTTACATCACATGTGCTACTAGAAAACCAAGTAACCTAAATCACATCGAGTACTTTGGCCAGATATTTGTCACACTAATATCTCCTCAGATCGCATAGGATATCCACACTCGCAAGCGTGTGGTTAATCCTTGACAACAAAGCATCGACTCCTATATGTGTCGTAACTGTACCCAATCCCGACACCTGATGACCCCCATAGAGTCGGTAAACGAGTCAAAGTACTGTACTAGAGTATAGAGTCTCAATGATGTTTCAAGTAGTAAGGACTAATGGTGTACAACCAAAACCGCGGACTTATTCACTCAAATAATAATAACCACTTGGAAAGTCCGAATAGGGTAGTTCGATCATTCATCATATGAATATCCATTTGCATGCTTTAAACATCTTCATGTCCATTACCAATGAAACGTGGTACTTGGCATCACAAATGCTAGTCTCAATCTCGAGCGATCCTTATCCTTATTAGCGGACGATTCAATTGACTAGGAACTGTTTAGAATATACAGTGACTATAAGATGTGTTTCATAATAGTGATCTCTCTTTATTCACTATCTCATCTTACTTACACTATAGTATATTCAAGGTCTTTATCAAAACAACAATAGTATATCACAATGTTGAAAACGGTGTTCAGATCAATTAGAATTGATACCCGGTGCAGCGGAAGTTTAAAAATTTTATATGGAACGACATATCATGGGTATCAAAACTTTACGATTAAATTGTGCGTGTAAAAATTAAATAACAATTAAATTTTTACTTTGAATCTCGAAACGAGATTATGGACACCAACAGATAACTCTGCTCTTGTTGTATATCCCGGGAACTGATGGACGAACAATTCTTCAATCAGGTCCACGAACAGAAGTTTAATCCCTCTGATAGATTGCACTAGAAAATCTATCAGAAGTTTCTACGAAGAGAATTAACGAATTTGATCCGTTAAACCAGACTGCAAATTCAAAATTCACAGGCTGGAATTTTAGAACAGAGAGAGGAGGGGGCGGCGGCCACTAGAGAAAAACAACTAGGGTTTTCGAAAATTTTGTGACCTCTGTTGTGTAATTTTTGTACTGCAATAACTTATTTATAATGTGGGCTGCTAACAGCTTAGGGCCCATTAGTCATAAGTTCAAGCCTGACAAGCGAAGCCCGCATGTTCAGAAATTAATATAAAATTCATCGTGACTCAGATTGATAAACCAATTTCACCAATGTGCACATAAACCATTTCGGCATCTTTTAAAGTCAAGATAAATTTTCTGAATCCGAATTCAGTGATTTCCAAAAATGCCCATCCTTATGTCATTTTAGGAAATCTTACTCTTCTACTCTGATATAAGAAGTCTCACTTTTTTATTCACTAAATTTAACTCTTTAAATTTAATTATCTCAACGGGGATTAAAAATCCATTACTTGTGTGACCCTCAATGGTTTAGGGATACAGCTAGCCGTGGGCTCACAACTCCTTGTGACTCGGAACAACAATCTCCGACTTGCCCATCGAATCATGGTAAGAGCGCCTAGCAACATCGCCCCATGATTCCCTAGGTATCACTGATAGTGCCTGCAAGAACCAATAGATTTTGGTTAGCGTACAGTACGGTCCCTTCATCCATATATCCCGATCGAATCAACAACCATTGGTAAATCGAGAGTCGTTCGAGATTCGATAACTATGCAATGCATCTTGAAGATCAAATAGTGACATCGCATGTGCTACTAAGAAACCATTTCTTAAAACACATCATGTACTCTGGCCAGAGATTCGTCACACTAATATCTCCTCAGATTGCATAGGATATCCACACTAGCAAGTATGTGGTGAATCCTTGACAACAAAGCATCGACTCCTATATGTGTCGTAACTGTACCCAATCCCGACACCTGATGACCCCAATAGAGTCGGTAAACGAGTCAAAGTACAGTACTAGCATATAGAGTCTCAATGATGTTTCAAGTAGTAAGGACTAATGGTGTACAACCAAAACCGCGGACTTTATCCACTCGATAAGTGATAACCACTTGGAAAGTCCGGATAGGGTAGTTCGATCATTCATCGTATGAATATCCATTTGCATGCTTTGAACATCTCTATGTTCCATACCAATGAAACGTGGTACTCGGCATCGCAAATGCTAGTCTCAATCTCGAGTGATCCTTATCCTTATTAACGGACGGCTCAATCGACTAGGAACTGTTTAGAATATACAGTGACTATAAGATGTGTTTCATGATAGCCATCCCCATGTGCCACCACATCTTACATACACTATAGTATATTCAAGGTCTTCATCTAAACATCTTATAGTATGTCACAACATAATAATATGATAAAAGATAAAGTAAACGCCATTATAAAAGTGTAAATTATATTAAACAAAAGATTGTTTATACATAGAGTCATAAAAGCCCTTAGCCACAAGTTGGTTCACTGGGCACCCACTCTTTCAATCTCCCACTTACCCTAAAGCCAACTAGTCATACTATGCAGTCCCATTGCTTCGCGATGTTTGTCAAATAATGGTCCTGGCAAGGGCTTAGTAAGTGGATCAGCGATATTGTCTGCAGAGGCCACTCTCTCGACAGTGATGTCTCCTCTTTCCACGATCTCCCGGATGATGTGGTATTTCCTCAGTACGTGTTTGGATCTTTGATGAGACCTTGGTTCCTTTGCCTGAGCAACGGCACCCGTGTTGTCACAGTACACCGGGACTGGACCAACAGCTTCAGGAATAACGCCCAACTCTTGGACGAAATTCCTCATCCAAACGGCCTCTTTAGCAGCAGCTGATGCCACAATGTATTCTGCCTCAGTGGTGGAATCCGCTGTGGTGTCCTGCTTGGAACTTTTCCAAGAGACAGCACCGCCATTGAGCATGAACACAAATCCAGAGGTTGACTTCGAGTCATTCACGTCACTTTGGAAGCTAGAGTCGGTATAGCCTTCCAATTTCAGTTCTCTTCCTCCATATACCATGAACATATTCTTAGTCCTTCGTAAGTACTTAAGAATGTCCTTCACGGCTTTCCAATGCATTTGACCGGGATTGGCTTGATATCTGCTCGTGACACTCAGAGCAAATGCTACATCCGGTCTGGTAGATATCATCCCATACATGATACTACCTATGGCTGACGCATATGGTACATGTGTCATTTTCTCTATCTCTTCATCAGTCTTGGGACACATGGACTTGGATAGAGAAACTCCATGACACATAGGTATATGTTCTCTCTTGGACCCATCCATTGAAAACCTTTTCAATATGGTTTCGATGTAGGTTGCTTGAGTGAGTCCTATCATTCTCTTAGATCTATCTCTATAGATCTGTATCCCTAGAATATAGGATGCCTCACCCAAATCCTTCATCGAGAATCTACCTGATAACCATATCTTTGTTGACTGCAACATCCCTACATCATTCCCAATGAGTAGGATGTCATCAACATAAAGTACTAAGAATGTCACAGCATCCTTAACTACTTTCTTGTACACGCACGGTTCCTCCGGGTTCTTGATGAAACCAAAATCCTTTATTGTTTCATCAAATTTCTGGTTCCAACTTCTTGATGCTTGTTTGAGACCATAGATTGATCTCTGAAGCTTGCATACCTTATGCTCGCTTCCCATGGATGTGTATCCCTCAGGCTGCGTCATATAGATCTCTTCCTTAATGTTTCCATTAAGAAATGCAGTCTTCACATCCATTTGCCATATCTCATAGTCATACCAAGAAGCTATGGCAATAAAGATTCTTATGGACTTGAACATTGCAACTGGTGAAAAGGTTTCATCATAGTCAACTCCTTGTCTTTGAGTATAACCTTTCGCCACCAATCGTGCCTTGTAGGTCAATACCTTACCATCAGGCTCAAGCTTTCTCTTGTAGATCCATTTACACCCTATTGGAACAATTCCATCGGGAGGATCTACTAAAGACCAAACTTGGTTTGTATGCATCAAATCTATTTCCGACTGCATAGCTTCAAGCCATAAATTTGAATCCGCATCAGAAATTGCTTCCTTGAAGTTTCTTGGATCACATCCAATGTCGGGTTCATCTTGATCCCCTTCAAGAAGAAGACCATATCAAATAAGAGGTCTTGAAGTCCTCTCGGATCTTCTAGGTATAGGCGTGCCCTCTGAAGATTCTTGAGGTATGAGATCATTATTTTGTATTTCGGGTTCTTCTCGAATTTCTTCGAGTTCCATCATCTCGCCTTTCTTATCCAATAAGAACTCCTTCTCCAAGAAGGTGGCATTCCTTGAGACAAACACTTTTGTTTCAGTAGGATGATAGAAATAATATCCGATTGAATTCTTCGGATACCCTACAAAATAACATAAGGTGGATCGACTATCCAACTTATCTCCCACTGTCTGCTTCACGTAAGCAGGACATCCCCAAATCCTCAAGTACGAATACTTAGGAGCTTTGCCATTCCATAACTCGTATGGTGTTTTATCCACTGCTTTGGTGTGGACTTTGTTTAACAACAACACCGCCGTTTCAAGCGCGTAGTCCCAAAACAAAGGTGGAAGCTCAGTGAAGCTCATCATGGATCGAACCATGTCCAACAAAGTTCGATTACGACGCTCCGATACACCATTCAGCTGAGGTGTCATAGGAGGAGTCCACTGAGAGAGAATCCCATTCTCTTTCAGATAGTCCAAAAACTCGGTACTTAAGTATTCTCCACCTCGATCCGATCGAAGTGCTTTAATACTTTTACCTAGCTTGTTTTCTACTTCAGCCTTGAATTTTTTGAACTTTTCAAATGCTTCAGACTTATATTTCATTAAATATAAATACCCATACCTTGAATAATCATCAGTAAAGGTAATGAAGTAGGTGTGGCCAAATTGAGTACTAATTCTAAATGGACCACAAACATCTGTATGGATCAAATCCAACAGATTTTGACTACGCTCAGGTTTCCCCTTGAATGGAGATTTAGTCATTTTTCCTTTCAGGCAGGATTCACAAGTAGGTAGAGAGTTAATATCAGACATATCAAACATGCCCTCTCCCACTAGCTTGTTCATCCTCCTTGAGGAAATATGACCTAGCCTAGCATGCCAAAGATTTTCCGGGTTTTGACTATCGTTTTTCCTTTTGTTCGTTGTTACCGGTTTATCAACATAATTTATTGGAACGTCTTTTAATTTTAAGTTATATAGATCGTTTTCAAGTTGTCCATTTCCAATCAAACATTCATTCTTGTAAATATTGCAAATCCCATTCACAAAATTGCAAGAAAAACCATCTCTATCAAGCATAGAAACAGAAATAATGTTTTTAATCAAGTCTGGAACAAATAAAACATCTCTCAAAAGTAACTTAAAATCGTTCTGCAAAATTAAATAAACGTCTCCCACAGCTTTGGCTTCAAATCTAGAACCATTTCCGAGCCTCAACTGGGTCTCACCCATTCTAAGCTTGCGACTTCTTGTCATCACCTGCAAATCATTGCAAATGTGAGATCCACATCCGGTATCCAATACCCAAGAAGTAGTATTAAGTGAAACATTTATTTCAATATAAAACATACCCTTCGCAGTTCGCAACTGCTCTAGATATTCCTTGCAGTTACGTTTCCAATGACCGGGTTTCTTGCAGTGATGGCAAACATCCTTGGACTTTTCCATGTTTGAAGTCTTTGTCTTGTTCTTCTTCTCGGGTCCGGTTTTCTTGGATGGGGCAGAACGTTTCTTACCCTTTGTATTTGGCCCCTTCTTAGCAGAAGAAGAGGAGCCCACCAAGAGAACCGGTTTATCCTTCTTTAAAGTGGCTTCATAAGTTACAAGCATATTGACCATCTCTTCAAGGGAGGCCTCTATCTTGTTCATATTGAAATTCACCACAAAACCGTCAAACGATGAAGGAAGAGAGAGAAGTAATAAGTCCACATTGAGTTCATGCTCCAATACCAAATCAAGCGTTACCAACTTCTGAATGAGCCAAATCACGCGTACCCCATGATCACGGACCGAAGTCCCTTCACGCATGCGACACGTCATTAACTCTTTTACAGTAGCGAACCTTTCAGCTCTCGATTGAGCCCCAAAAAGTTCCTTGAGATGTACGTGAATGTCAGCAGCATTCACGGTATCCTCAAATCGCCTCTGGAGTTCATCAGACATCGAAGCTTGCATATAGCATTTGGCCTTGATATCATGGTCCCACCATATATCAAGTTTGGCCAACTCTTCCGGACTTATATCAGCTGGTGCTTCCTTCGGAGGAGATTTTTCTAACACGTAGAACATCTTCTCCGAGGTCAAGACAATCTTCAACTTACGGAACCATTCCGTATAGTTTGCGCCAGTCAGTTTATTTTGTTCGAGAATAGAGAATAGTGGATTGCGCGAATTCATCTTAATGAAATACTGAAAAGAAACAGACAATAATCAGTGATTGTTTAATTAATTTACTAAGACATAAAATAGGCGAAATTTATTTTATGAATCTCACTCCCACTATTTTAACGATTTCACTACCCTCTAGTGAAAACGGGAAACTGTTTTCCTTAGTGGGAACATGGAGTCCAATTGACAAACTATGGTCCCGAATAATATCAGTCAACCATAATTTTCAAAAGGTAGAGCTCAATTGCTTCCAAAGCAACCTCCACGTTTTTACCTCATGTCCAATAAGGGCCCAATAATATGACGCCGTTTATTGTGACACGTCAAGATGACCCATCAATATTAAGTTGTGATGGACGGTCGCCATGTGGTTCCCCAATAATATGAGCAAATCCCATGGGAGTTCCACCCAACTTACAACATGTGTCGATCCAATGTACAGCTTTCCGACGAACGGGCCCCCCCAATAATATGAGCCGGACCGTATCCTCGGGTAGCATCTCATACATTGATCGTTAATGGAAGGTAGGAATATTTAACTAATATTTAAATTTCCTTTATTTATCTTGATATCAATTTTAAATCATATTTAAAATGAGGGATTTTAATTTTGAAAATTTGTCTCATCATTTAAAATTTGTATGCTTGCGGGATTCATACAATTTAGTCTAAACATGCATACAACGATAATATCATATATTATATTTTAGGATGATCGATTCCATTACTAATAAACCCGTGGTTGCCAATCACGAGTCTAAGTCCAATCCTAGGTGATATGCAAATATGCAATGAAATCCTATTACATTGTGCTTCCAATTTACATTTCTTCAGTCTTTATTGTCTGCTGGGCCCACCTCCGTCTTCAAATCTTCATCTCCCACTAAGTATAATGTATTTACAATAAACAACTATGACAAGTAGGGGATACATTTTAAGGGGTGGAAACGGGCCATAAACCAGGCCCACTTTTATTACATATGACAATTCATATTGAGCCATAAACCAGGCCCATTAATAAATCCAACAACAATAAAAACAAATGTAAATTCCCTAACATACACCTACAAAATTGGTCATGGCAATCGATCATCCTTATCCAATAATATTTAATTCAAAATTAATTTATTGGATAACATGCAATGAAAATTAAATTAAAAAGGATAAAATCATATTCCATATATAAAATCTTATTTTACATACAAAATCATATTTTATCTTTTTATCAAATAAAATCATATTTTACATATAAAATCCAATTTTATACATAAAATCATATTTTACTCAATATTTCCATAAGATCATATCTTATCATCAATTGTACCAAAAATAATTAATTTTATAAAATCTGATTTAACGGATAAAATCTATAAATTTTCCAAAAATTCAAATTTATCCAAAAATCAATTTTAAAATTTTCGGACTCGAACAATTCGATCCGACGCCTCGTGGACCAATCAAAAACAATTTTCGATCGGACCAAAAATAGAATTTTAACATATTAAAATTTTAATTAAAAATAAAATTAATTTTCCCGGGCCGCCCGGGACGATCCCGGGCAGCCCGCGCCCCAAAAGGGGCTCGGGCCGGGCAGCCCGTCGCTGCCCCTTGGGCAGCGATCCAATCGCTGCCCGTGTTTTGCCCCTCAAAAATTTAATTTTAAAATTTGTTTTGTTTCAAAAACCGAGGCTTAAAAATTTTGTACAATTGATTAATTTAATCGCTTGATCTGAGCAACCTGGCTCTGATACCACTGTTGAAAAACGGTGTTCAGATCAATCAGAATTGATACCCGGTGCAGCGGAAGTTTAAAAATTTTATATGGAACGATTCCATATCATGGGTATCAAAACTTTACGATTAAATTGTGCGTGTAAAAATTAAATAACAATTAAATTTTTACCTTGAATCTCGAAACGAGATTATGGACACCAACAGATAACTCTGCTCTTGTTGTATATCCCGGGAACTGATGGACGAACAATTCTTCAATCAGGTCCATGAACAGAAGTTTAATCCCTCTGATAGATTGCACTAGAAAATCTATCAGAAGTTTCTACGAAGAGAATTAACGAATTTGATCCATTAAACCATACAGTAAATTCAAAATTCACAGGCTGGAATTTTAGAATAGAGAGAGGAGTGGGCGGCGGCCACTAGAGAAAAACAACTAGGGTTTTCGAAAATTTTGTGACCTCTGTTGTGTAATTTTTGTACTGCAATAACTTATTTATAATGTGGGCTGCTAACAGCTTAGGGCCCATTAGTCATAAGTTCAAGCCTGACAAGCGAAGCCCGCATGTTCAGAAATTAATATAAAATTCATCGTGACTCAGATTGATAAACCAATTTCACCAATGTGCACAGAAACCATTTCTGCATCTTTTAAAGTCAAGATAAATTTTCTGAATCCGAATTCAGTGATTTCCAAAAATGCCCATCCTTATGTCATTTTAGAAAATCTTACTCTTCTACTCTGATATAAGAAGTCCCACTTCTTTATTCACTAAATTTAACTCTTTAAATTTAATTATCTCAACGGGGATTAAAAATCCATTACTTGTGTGACCCTCAATGGTTTAGGGATACAGCTAGCCGTGGGCTCACAACTCCTTGTGACTCGGAACAACAATCTCCGACTTTCCCATCGAATCATGGTAAGAGCGCCTAGCAACATCGCCCCATGATTCCCTAGGTATCACTGATAGTGCCTGCAAGAACCAATAGATTTTGGTTAGCGTACAGTACGGTTCCTTCATCCATATATCTCGATCGAATCAACAACCATTGGTAAATCGAGAGTCGTTCGAGATTCGATAACTATGCAATGCATCTTGAAGATCAAATAGTGACATCGCATGTGCTACTAAGAAACCATTTCTTAAAACACATCATGTACTCTGGCCAGAGATTCGTCACACTAATATCTCCTCAGATTGCATAGGATATCCACACTAGCAAGTATGTGGTGAATCCTTGACAACAAAGCATCGACTCCTATATGTGTCGTAACTGTACCCAATCCCGACACCTGATGACCCCAATAGAGTCGGTAAACGAGTCAAAGTACAGTACTAGCATATAGAGTCTCAATGATGTTTCAAGTAGTAAGGACTAATGGTGTACAACCAAAACCGCGGACTTTATCCACTCGATAAGTGATAACCACTTGGAAAGTCCGGATAGGATAGTTCTATCATTCATCGTATGAATATCCATTTGCATGCTTTGAACATCTCTATGTTCCATACCAATGAAACGTGGTACTCGGCATCGCAAATGCTAGTCAATCTCGAGTGATCCTTATCCTTATTAACGGACGGCTCAATCGACTAGGAACTGTTTAGAATATACAGTGTCTATAAGATGTGTTTCATGATAGCCATCCCCATGTGCCACCACATCTTACATACACTATAGTATATTCAAGGTCTTCATCTAAACATCTTATAGTATGTCACAACATAATAATATGATAAAAGATAAAGTAAACGCCATTATAAAAGTGTAAATTATATTAAACAAAAGATTGTTTATACATAGAGTCATAAAAGTCTTGAATTCTTTGAACTTTTCAAATGCTTCAGACTTATATTTCATCAAATATAAATACTCATACCTAGAAAAATCATCAGTAAAGGTAATGAAGTAGGTGTGTCCAAATTTAGTACCAATACTAAATGGACCACAAACATCTGTATGGATCAAATCCAACAGATTTTGACTACGCTCAGGTTTTCCTTTAAAAGGAGATTTAGTCATTTTTCCTTTTAGACAGGACTCACAAGTAGGTAGAGAGTTAATATCAGACATATCAAACATGCCCTCTCCCACTAGCTTGTTCATCCTCCTTGAGGAAATGTGACCTAGCCTAGCATGCCAAAGGTTTGCTGGGTTTTGACTATCGTTTTTCCTTTTATTTGTTGTTACCGGTTTATCAACATAATTAATTGGAACGTCCTTTAATTTTAAGTTATATAGATCGTTTTCAAGTTGTCCATTTCCAATTAAACATTCATTCTTGTAAATATTGCAAATCTCATTCACAAAATTGCAAGAAAAACCATCTCTATCAAGCATAGAAACAGAAATAATGTTTTTAATCAAATCTGGCACAAATAAAACATCTCTTAAAAGTAACTTAAAATCGTTCTACAAAACTAAATAAACGTCTCCCACTACTTTGGCTTCAACTCTGGAACCATTTTTGAGCCTCAGCTGGGTCTCACCCATCCTAAGCTTACGACTTCTTGTCATCACCTGCAAATCATTGCAAATGTGAGATCCACATCCGGTATCCAATACCCAAGAAGTAGTAATAAGTGAAACATTTATTTCAATGTAAAACATACCCTTTGCAGTTCGCAACTGCTCGAGGTATTCCTTGCAGTTACGTTTCCAATGACCGGGTTTCTTGCAGTGATGGCAAACATCTCCAGATATGTTCACGTTTGAAGCTTTTGTCTTGCCCTTCTTCTTTGGTACAATTTTCTTGGGTGGGGCAGAACGTTTCTTACCCTTTCCACTTGGCCCCTTCTTGGAGTAAGAAGAGAAGCCAACCAAGAGTACCGGTTTTTCCTTCTTTAATGTGGCCTCATAAGACACAAGCATATTGACCATCTCTTCAAGTGTGGCCTCTATATTGTTCATATTGAAGTTCACCACAAATCCGTCAAACGACGAAGGAAGTGAAAGAAGCAATAAGTCCGTATTCAATTCATGCTCCAATGTCAAATCGAGTGTTACCAACTTCTCAATTAGCCCAATCATGTGTACCCCATGCTCACGGACAGAAGTCCCATCTCGCATGCGGCATGTCATGAGCTCTTTGACGGTGGCATACCTCTTTGACCTTGACTGAGCTCCAAAAAGTTCCTTGAGGTGCATGTGTATGTCAGCAGCATTCACGGCATCCTCAAATCGCCTCTGGAGTTCATCAGACATTGAAGCTTGCATATAGCATTTAGCCTTGATATCATGGTCCCACCATTGATCAAGTTTTGCCAATTCTTCCGGACTTATATTAGCCGGTGCTTCCTTTGGAGGATTCTTTTCTAACACGTAGAAATTTTCTCCGAGTTTAGAACAATCTTTAATTTACGGAACCATTCCGTATAGTTTGCGCCAGTCAATTTGTTTTGTTCGAGAATTAAGTATAGTGGATTGCGCGAATTCATTGTAATGAAATACTGAAAAGAAACAGACAATAATCAGTGATTGTTTAATTAATTTACTAAGACATAAAATATGGCGAAATTTAATTTTATGAATTTCACTCCCACTATTTTAACGATTTCATTACCCTCTAGTGAAAACGGGAAACTTGTTTCCTTAGTGGGAACATGGAGTCCAATTGACAAACTATAGTCCCGAATAATATCAGTCAACCATAATTTTCAAAAGGTAGAGCCCAATTGCTTCCAAAGCAATCCCCATGTTTTTACCTCATGTCCAATAAGGGCCCAATAATATGACGCCGTTTATTGTGACATGTCAAGATAACCCATCAATATTAAGTTGTGATGGACGGTCGCCATGTGGATCCCCAATAATATGAGCCAATCCCATGGGAGTTCCATCCAACTTACAACTTGTGTCGATCCAATGTACAGCTTTCTGACGAACGGGCCCCCCAATAATATGAGTCGGACCGTGCCCGCGGGTAGCATCTCATACATTGATCGTTGATGGAAGGTAGGAACATTTAAACAATATTTAAATTCCCTTTATTTATCTTGATATCAATTTTAAATCATATTTAAAATGAGGGATTTTTAATTTTGAAAACTGTCTCATCATTTAGTATTTGTATGCTTGCGGGATTCATACAATTTAGTCTAAACATGCATACAACAATAATATCATATATTATTTAAAGGATGATCGACCCCAATAACTAATCGACCCGTGGTTGCCAATCACGAGTCTAAGTTCAATCCTAGGTGATATGCAGGTATGCAATGCAATCCTATTACATTGAGCTTCCAATTTATATTTTTTCGGTCTTTATTGTCTGATGGGCCCACCATTGTCTTCAAATCTTTATCTCCCACTACGTCTATTAAAATTTACAATAAATTTCGATGACAAGTAGGGGATACATATTTAAGGGTGGGAACGGGCCATAAACCAGGCCCACTTTTTATTACAAATGACAATTCAAATTGAGCCATAAACCAAGCCCATTAATAAAACCCAACAACAATAAAACCAAATGTAAACAACCTAACATACACCTACAATATTGGTCATGTCAATCGATCATCCTCTTATTCAATAATTAATTCAATAATTAATTCAATAATTAAATAATTGGATAACATGCAATGACATCATAATTAAAAAAGATAAAATCAAATTTTATCTACTATTCTCATAAGATCATATCTTATCATCAATTGTACAAAAATAATTAATTTTATAAAATCTAATTTAACGGATAAAATTTACAAATTTTCCAAAAATTCAAATTTATCCAAAAATCAATTTTAAAAATTTCGGACTCAAACAATTTGATCCGATGCCTCGTGGACCAATCAAAAACAATTTTCGATCGGACCAAAAACTAAAATTTTAAAAATTTCAAATTCCAATAAAAATCAAATTTTTATTTTCCGGGCTGCCCGGGACATTCCCGGGCAGCCCCGCCTCCACGTGGGACAGGGCTGCCCACGTGGAGGTGGGCAGCGAAGCGATCAAATCGCTACCCAGGATGCCCTTGTTTCCTTTAAAATTTTAATTTAAAAAATTTCGTTTTGTTTCCAAAACCCGAGGCTAAAATTTTTTTACAATCGATTAATTTAATCGTTTGATCCGAGAGCAACCTGGCTCTGATACCACTGTTGGAACACGTGTCGCTCTCACGATCAAATCGATTTGATACCCGGTGCAGCGGAAGTTTAAAAATTTTATATTGAACAATTCCATATCATGGATATAAAATCCTAACGATTAAATTATGCAAGAAAAATAATAATAATAATAATAATAATAATATTTAATATTTTACCTCTTCAAGCTAAGGCTTGATTATGGACTCCAACAGATTTAATCTGCTCTTGTTGTAAATCCCGGGAACCGATGACTCGCTCGATCAATCTCCGGAATCAGGTCCACGAATAGAAAACAGAAACCCTCTGATTTATTGCACTAGAAATCAATCACATGTTTATTGTAGAGAATAAACAGATTTGATCTGTCAATTAAGAAAGTGACTTTTCGGAAAAATCACAGACTGAATTTTCTCAAAAAGGACTAGGAGAATTCGAAAATTCCCCTTCAAATAATATATGTGTTTTCGAAAATCCAAGATGAGAAAAAGTGATATTTTCGAACCCTACACATGTATTTATATATAATTTCTAGACTGGATTAAGTTATAATTGTATTAGGACACTAACTCCTTAGGGCCCACAATCCATAACTTAAGCCCAACAAGCCAAGCCCGTTATTATAGAAATTAATATAAAATTCATCATGACTCCGATTGATAAACCGATTTCACCAATGTGCACAGAAACCATTTCTGCACCTTTTAAAGTCAAGATAATTTTTCTGAATCCGAATTCAGTGATTTCCAAAAATGTCCATCCCTATGTCATTTTAGGAAATTCCACTCCCTTTAGTTAAGAAGTCCAACTTCTCTTTAATTTAACTATCTCAACAGAGTTTAGTAATCCATTACTTGTGTGACCCTCAATGGTTCAGGGATACAGCTAGCCGCGGGCTCACAACTCCTTGTGACTCGGAACAACGATTTCCGACTTACCCAACGAATCATGGTCAGAGCGTCTAGCAACATCGCCCCATGATTTCCTAGGTATCACTGATAGTGCCTGCAAGAACCAGTAAGTTTTGGTTAGCGTACAGTACAGTCCCTTCATCCATATATCCCGATCGAATCAACAACCATTGGTACATCGAGAGTCTTTCGAGATTCGATAACTATGCAATGCATCTTGAAGATCAAATAGTGACATCGCATGTGCTACTAGGAAACCAAGTAACCTAAATCACATCGAGTACTCTGGCCAGAGATTTGTCACACTAATATCTCCTCAGATTTCATAGGATATCCATACTCGCAAGCGTGTGGTGAATCCTTGACAACAAATCATCGACTCTTATATGTGTCGTAACTGTACCCAATCCCGACACCTGATGACCCCCATAGAGTCGGTAAACGAGTCAAAGTACAGTACTAGCATATAGAGTCTCAATTATGTTTCAAGTAGTAAGGAATAATGGTGTACAACCAAAACCGCGGACTTATCCACTCAAATAATAATAACCACTTGGAAAGTCCGAATAGGGTAGTTCGATCATTCATCATATGAATATCCATTTTCATGCTTTGAACATCTCCATGTCCATTACCAATGAAACGTGGTACTTGGCATCACAAATGCTAGTCTCAATCTCGAGCGATCCTTATCCTTATTAGCGGACGGCTCAATTGACTAGGAACTGTTTAGAATATACAGTGACTATAAGATGTGTTTCATAATAGTGATCTCTCTTTATTCACTATCTCATCTTACTTACACTATAGTATATTCAAGGTCTTTATTAAAACAACAATAGTATATCACAATATAACAATATGAAAAAAGATAAAGAAAATGCCATTAATGAATGTAAATTATATTAAACAAAGATTGTTTATACATAGAGTCATAAAAGCCTTTAGCCACAAGTTGGCTAACCGGACACTCACTCTTTCAATGTGTCCTATAAGATATTGGTTTGAAAGATTGGAGGAATCAGATCAGAGCATGGTATTGTTTGGGAATAATCAATCATGCAGAATAAAGGGCTCTGGAAATATCAGAATAAGGATGCATGATGGGATCGACAGAGTACTCACCAAGGTGAGGTATGTGCCCGAGTTGAAAATAAACTTGATATCATTGGGAACACTTGATGCTCAGGGATATTCATTCAAATCAGGAGCAGGCAGTATCTCAGTGTCAAAAGGATTTCTTGTTGTTATGAAGGCTGTTAAAAGAAACCTCTTATATGTACTACAAGGTGAAACGATTATTGGAAGTACAACAAGTATTCAGGAACAGCAAGACAGAACCAAGCTATGACATTTGAGGCTTGGACATGTAAGTGAAAAAAGATTACATGAGTTGTCTAAACCGGGTCTGTTAGGTGGAGATAAGATCGAATCACTGGAGTTGTGTGATAGCTATGCTCTTGGGAAATCAAAAAGAGTATCGTTTGGTCAAGGAAGTCACACAACTGAGCAACCATTGGCCAACATTCATTCAGATCTATGGGGTCCTTCTCGGACAGAAACTCATTGTGGAGGCAGATACTTCATGTCTTTGATAGATGATTACTCAAGGAGAGTATGGATATTCATCTTAAAGACTAAGGATGAAGCATATGACAAGTTCAGAGAATGGCTGCTGGCAGTTGAGAAGAAGAGTGATAGAAGAGTTAAATACCTGAGAACAGATAATGGGCTATTATCAGATAAGTTTTTGAAGTTATGTAAGGAGAAAGGCATTACCAGACACAGAACAGTAGCAGGAACACCACAACAGAATGGTCTGGCAGAGAGAATGAACAGAACTCTTATGGAAAGGGTCAGATGTATGTTGATCAATGCTTCTCTACCTAAGTCCTTCTGGGGAGAAGTATTATCTACTGCGTGCTATTTGGTCAATAGGTGTCCATCCAGCGCGATTGGTTTCAAGACACCAATCGAAAAGTGGAGTGGAACACCTGCAGACTACTCAAACTTGAGGGTATTCGGATGTCTTGCATATTGTGGGGACCTCGAGTGCTAATCTTCTCTTAAGAGCAAAGAGAGTTAAATACACTTAACTCATAATCATCAACCAAGCATGCAATAAATGCAAACAATTTTTTTTTATAGGTGGCTCGCTCGAGCGAGCCTAGGTTGCGCTCGAGCGAGCACCTCTCGGGTTCAACACCCAAGCATGGCTCGCTCGAGCGAGCCTAGGATGCCGCTCGAGCGAGCTGTGCTCTGCCCGGCTTGCTGAAGTTCTGCTCTTGAGCTGTTCTAGTTGGTTTTCTCATGTCTAACCATCTAGATATAACAATATGATAAATATATGAATAATAACATGATACATTGGTGATATATAGATCTAAACTCTCAATTGTTTACAATAACTCATATATACAAAAGAGATGTCATCTTATCTAAGTTCACCATATCATACTACATCTGCTAAGACTCGAAGTCACCACGCACTATTACTCTTCTCTTGAGCTATTCAAGCCATGTCTGACTTCCTCATGCCCCAACCAGATGCAATGCACACATACAAACAAAGCAACAGGCGAATAACTCCGATGAGAATAAATCTCAGTATGAAAGACATGCATATACAACATTTAAGCATATAAACTCATTCAAATCTTGAATGTAAAATAATATGCTAGCATTTATAAACGCATATTCTAAACCATATAAATCTCTAGGTTAATACATAAATGCAATGCATGTGCCAAAGAATAGGCTATCAAATCTGATATCAATAAATCGTAGTTTTGGGATCCTGGGGAAATAAAATCTTTAACCAACCACCGACTCTCTCACTCGAGGTGGTGTTAAATATCTCAATTCCCCTGATTTTGGTGCAACTATAGTGAGTCTTCTAGCTCTGGAAATAAATCTATATTCCGTTCCATGAGTCATCTGACTCTGGAAGTAAATCTACATTCCATGCCACTCAACTACAGTTCTCCAAACGTCATCTGCACTCTAGGCTATTCAACCCTCTGTGCTTTTCAGGCTGGAGTTCAAGATGAATGCAACATAATCTGGATGCATCAACTCATACATAAGCTAAAACAACATCTTGAACAAATCAATCATATAATCATATGATCATATAATCACTCAAGGATACCGACAAATCCGTAAGTATCACATAGAATACGTAAAACATGTTCAATACAGAACATAATATAAATAAAAGAAGACAAGTAAACATTTACATAAATATTCTGGAAATTCAAGAAGATAGCTATCTTGAATAATCTATCACATTTATGTAAACATAAACAATAAAATATATTAAACATGCATGTATGTGATTTTAGGCAACTCGATAATCAGAAACAATCTCGAGTTATTCTGCCCATCTTATTAATGTTTATTCATACCTGTATTCTGATTAAAATATCTGACACTCTGTCAATTCTTGATCAATTACAAGCTGTCCAAATCTGTCATCAAATTCTTCTCATTTCATTCTTTGCTAATTGAAGGTGTTCTTGATTCCATCTTAAACACTTCAAGTCATTAGAACTCGAACTCGTCGATTCGACTTCGATAATCTGTACTTCAAATCTGAAATATATTATAACATAACTAAACATCAATTTCCAATATGAACCGATGTTTCTTTAAAGCTTATTCAGTTCAAATCTTGCTAATACAATCGGAATTCAAACCGACGTCGCAACTATTCGAGTCCGATAAATCGTTCGATTCAAATATCATCATATCTACATTCTCAACACACTCTCATATTCAATTCATCTACTATAAACTTGAAGATCAGCTCTAGACATTTAGAATGCATATCAATTCAAAATCTTGAACCGACGGCGTAACGGTACAATTTCGGTATTTCCAAAAGCTTAAACATCATTTAGACAATCATCTAAATATCATAACATCACCAATTCAGCAAGTCATTCACGTACACAACAGCCCCAAAAATTCAGATTTTCGACAATTCTTTCAAAAATCGAAATCATGTTCAAACGACGATCTTTTCTCGATCCGTCTTAAATATGCTATCGTCGTATATGCTAGAACACATTTATACAATCAAATCTTAATTCTAACAACAATTTAAAATTCAAACATGGTAGAACTTCATAAAACTTACGTCAAAACGAAGCACTCGGAGCTGTGATCGCAAATATATGCTCAATCGGCAATTCTACCGGGCGGATCGATTTTTATCGGAGCTTTAAGAATCGAAAATGGCTTTGGAATGTTTTTTTTTTTCAGAACTCTCGGCCACTTTCTGAATTGGGGCTGAAACAAGCTGATTCCCACGTGTAAAAGTAGATATATATATATATATATATACTTATTTGCATTTTATCCCCTGAACTTTGGCATATTTGCAAACTAGTCCCCGAACAAGCGATTAAATTCAATTTAAATTCTAAATAATTTAAGAATATTAGAATTTAATTCTAAACTCTAAATATTCTCAAATTAAATATTCTCGAATTGAAATTAAATCATTTCGGATCTCATCGCATTTTAGTCCTTGAATTTCTTCATATTTGCAAATTGGCCCTTGCTCGGATTTCATCCTCATATTAAATCCTTGATATTTATAATCTTGGAATTTACATCTTAAATTCCATAAATATCAATTCAAATATTTTTAATCTTTTAATTTAATAATTCCGGATATTAAAATCTTAAAATCTGAAAAATCCTCAAATTAAATATTTTGGACCCGAAATTGAAATATCTGATTTTCATAAATTCTTAAATTCATCTTTTCACTCTTATTAGGAATTTAACTCTTAAATCCCGTCATTAAGAACCTAATATTTTCGGGCCTTACAATTCCTCCCCTCTAAGGAATGATTTCGTCCTCGAAATCGCATTCGATCTTACTGCTGATTCTCGTAAGCTGTATAGCTGACTGAAGTAATACGTACTTCAATTCCCTAAGCTTTAGATATCTATTCTGATTTATTCTCTTCTATAGTATCTTATTCTTCTTTCTGATCGCTTATACAATCATATCTATTCTCTTGAACATATAATCACTGAGTCAACTTAGATCTAAGTTGCTCTTTCTCGTGATCTAACTCTGTATCAGTTATCTGAATGCAAATACATATTCTAGATGATATTCTTCAGCCAATGCATATGGATAACAAGTCATCTGTCTGACAATTCGAGATTGAGTATTAATCAATAAGCTCGATCAACTACTCATAGCTTCTGAAATCTCTTTCTGAACCTAATAATGCTTGGGAAAGAACTTCTTTTCTGATCCTTCTGTTCAGGCTTCAAATCTATATCTGTTACTCATTTTCTAGCTCTGTCCATGTTGCTCTATTCTCATTCTGTTCAAATAAATCTTCACATTCTCTATCTTTTCTTGACTCATATCTGGTCTGATAGCTGATACTTCTGAAATATCGTTTCAATATAAAGACAATTCTGTTTTTCTTATTATCTAAATGCAAAAGACTGTCTCTATATCTATCAGATAGCTGTCACAGGAATTATGGTAATTAAATGGCACATAATCAATCAATTAGTACCGAATCTAGTACTATAGTTCTGAGCATATCCTCGAAAATCTGGAAAATCACATCTGATAGTCCACTAATCGGAGGACGGTATAATGAAATCTCATACAACCAAACACTCAGAATATCTGACAATCAGTGCCACAATCTAGAAAACAAATCTAAAGTCTCTATCTCGACAATATATTTCAATAATTCCTGTAATCTGATCATCTTGCTAAATACATAACAAGTATCTTTTTATGTTTGTATCATATCTAATACAACATAGTCTTGAATCTGTCGAAATCTACTACAATCTAAATCGCAAAATCATGACGATTTGAGTAGATTCGAACTCAAATATTTCAAAGAGTTGATCTTCTTTCAACTTTTATGTAACTAATTTGTTACAGACACCACTTGGGTTCTTCTTTTCTGCTTCGTTTACTGGAATTTTAGTATTGGTAATGTCAATTCTGTCGTATCTATTTTCATTTCTTTCACCAATACTGATTTTCAAGTAATGACTACATGTAAATCATACATGTGTAAACAATTGAATAGATATTCAATCTGTTGTCATATGCCTCTTTCAGAATCTGATATTCCATATCTAGAATATCTGGCATATTCAAATGATTATTCACCGCAAAAGTTTATCTGTTCTGATTTGCTGTCTTATCTGATTTATGAATCTAGCGTTCTCAATCGAATTTTCATTGCTTGATCTAATATCAATGTTGCTTTTATCTTTACAAACCAATATAGCTTAGTGTGGATTGCAACAATTCTGATGGTGTGAGTATCTATCTAGAAACTCAAGTACAAAAAGTACAAACATTACAGATCTGTACTCAATCGATCAAACAAGTAGCTAATTTCTTCTTTCTATTTCCCAAGTAATGGCAACGTATACAATCAACCCATAAATCTTGCTGCTATTCGAAATCAAAATATATATCAGTTACGAGCCCAAAACTTCAACATATACTGAATATACACATCAAATAATCAATAATTCTCAAATTTCGAATCAAAGGAACTCGCTCAAGTCAAGGTCATCCAAAATCAAATATTCTTAATAACAAAACCTGCACAGTGAAAATAACTCACTTGCATATCAAAATTTTAAGCGAGTAAATCAAATCAGACTCTAGCAAAGAAATAAGAGTCAATCAAAATCGATCGAGGTCGAATACAAAAACCTCAGAATCGATAGCAAGAAATTCAAGAATCATGATTTCTATGAGGTAATAGCTTCAGCAAAATTGAAGAGAAAGCTCAACTGTAACTGATTTTTCTTATTCTCTATTGACATGAGTTCATTTATTAATTCTCAGCTGACAATAGTCGAATATACTATTTTCGAATTAACTTATTGTCATAGAATTAATCATCATTTCGGTACTAAATAACTCTTTTCTACTCAATCTTCTAGCTGTTTCTGGAGTTCTTCAGTTCAAGGAATGCTCTTCTATACGAGTTGTCATCAGACTTTCATACTAGACATCACTTTCTATAGAACTCCTTTCATTTCGTAGAAAAGTCGGAATATGCTGTATATTCTAACCACTGACATATCTGTCAATTCTAGGTTAGTTCTATACTAATTCAGTACATCAACTAGAATTCTTCTGATATTCTTCTACGTTCATCTTGATATAACCAATACCGAAGAAAAGGAATCGTACTATCTAAAACTCATATCATAACTCTTTAGTCATTTCTGTTGCTGCTCTAACTGAATCACTGCAGATATTTCAGTACTATCTATCATGCATACTAGCTTAGTACCCTAAACTTTTTTTTTTCATAATCAAATTCAATCTTATTTCCTCAAATCTGTATTATATCTGTTCTGTCTCATCTGCTAAATATTTTCCTTCTACTCAAAGGCAAAGACTCAGCACATACAAGTAATTAGAGGCTCAACAAATAAGATTGTAGCATAACAAATCATTGATCTATGAATGTATGCTATGAAATCAATATATAAGCGGTGAACGAGAATTAACTCACTTACCTGTAATATTCGTATCTGAGACAACTTGAGCCTCATTTTCTGTACTTGCTTATTGCCTATGACATTATCTGTCATTCACATTTTCTCTTGATCTGTTTCAGCTAGGGGAGCTATGCTTTTTGCTAAACTTCTGCTTTTCTATCTGTTCTACTACTTACAGAAAGAAACAATTCTGTTTACTTACCTTCCATACATTTCAATACTTCTTCTGGCAACTTCACCAATTTCTTGCTAAGTCCCGGAGTTGATATAAATCAGGATGGTTCTATGTTCATCTGAATATGCTTCTCTTGAACAACTGATCCAGCTTTTCAATTCAATCTCTTTCTAGACATAACATATTCTGTATCCTTCTGAGTTAGTGATTAATAGCTTTGGAGTTGTTCAACTAACATACTCCTCAGTGCAATCATCATATCGATCGGCTCAAAAATGTACCTCAACACTATTCTGGTCTATCTGCGGTTCTGTTCTGTCTGAGGTTCTCATGCTATCTGTACAATCTGTCTTATTCAATAACAGAAGCAATATATATGGCAGAGATTATAAAATACAATTTTAGTATAACATACAAATAATCTCATGCTTCTGAATAAAACACATACTTGAAAATTCTTATGCTTTTCAAATAGTACATGCTTGCAACGAATTCCTTTATTTTAATGAATTCAAGAAATCAGGCATACATATCAGCATATAAGCATGAAATTCGCATCTCAGTAAAGCAAGCAGTGTTCAATCAAACAATCATCGTCGCATACAATTCTGTAAAGCACGAAAAGCATACTTATGCAATACTATAAATGCATGCGACTCAATCTACCCCGCTCAACTTCTATCTTAGTCCAAGACTTTACGCTCTAATACCACCTGTTGTGGGGACCTCGGGTGCTAATCTCCTCTTAAGGGCAAAGAGAGGTAAATACACTTAACTCATAATCATCAACCAAGCATGCAATAAATGCAAACAAATTTTTTTATAGGTGGCTCGCTCGAGCGAGCCTAGGTTGCGCCCGAGTGAGCACCTCTCGGGTTCAACACCCAAGCATGGCTCGCTCGAGCGAGCTGTGCTCTGCCCGGCTTGCTGAAGTTCTGCTCTTGAGCTGTTCTAGTTGGTTTTCTCATGTCTAACCATCTAGATATAACAATATGATATATATATGAAGAATAACATGATACATTGGTGATATATAGATCTAAACTCTCAATTGTTTACAATAACTCATATATACATAAGAGATGTCATCTTATCTAAGTTCACCATATCATACTACATCTGCTAAGACTCGAAGTCACCACGTGCTATTATTCTTCTCTTGAGCTATTCAAGCCATGTATGACTTCCTCATGCCCCAACCTGATGCAATGCACACATACAAACAAAGCAACAGCTGGATAACTCCGGTGAGAAAAAATCTCAGTATGAAAGACATGCATATACAACATTTAAGCATATAAACTCATTCAAATCTTGAATGTAAAATAACATGCTAGCATTTAAAACGCATATTCTAAACCATAGAAATCTCTAGGTTAATGCATAAATGCAATGTATCTGCCAAAGAATAGGCTATCAAATCTGATATCAATAAATCGTAGTTTTGGGATCCCGGGAAAATAAAATCTTTAACCAACCACCGACTCTCCCACTCGAGGTGGTGTTAAATATCTCAATTTCCCTGACTTTGGTGCAACTATAGTGAGTCTTCTAGCTCTGGAAATAAATCTATATTCCGTGCCATGAGTCATCTGACTCTGGAAGTAAATCTAGATTTCATGCCACTCAACTACAGTTCTCCAAACGTCATCTGCACTCTAGGTCATTCAACCCTCTGTGCTTTTCAGGCTGGAGTTCAAGATGAATGCAACATAATCTGGATGCATCAACTCATACATAAGCTAAAACAACATCTTGAACAAATCAATCATATAATCATATGATCATATAATCACTCAAGGATACCGACAAATCTGTAAGCATCACATAGAATACGTAAAACATGTTCAATACAGAACATAATATAAATCAAAGAAGACAAGTAAACATTTACATAAATATTCTGGAAATTCAAAAAGATAACTATCTTGAATAATATATCCCATTTATGTAAACTTAAACAATAACATATATTAAACATGCATGTATGGGATTTTAGGCAACTCGATAATCAGAAACAATCTCGAGTTATTCTGCCCATCTTATTAATGTCTATTCATACCTGTATTCTGATTAAAATATCTGACACTCTGTCAATTCTTGATCAACTACAAGCTGTCCAAATCTGTCATCAAATTCTGCTCATTTCATTCTTTGCTAATTGAAGGTGTTCTTGATTCCATCTTAAACACTTCAAGTCATTAGAACTCGAACTCGTCGATTCGACTTCGATAATATGTACTTCAAATCTGAAATAGATTATAACATAACTAAACATCAATTTCCAATATGAATCGATGTTTCTTTAATGCTTATTCAGTTCAAATCTTGCTAATACAATCGGAATTCAAACCGACGTCACAACTATTCGAGTCCGATAAATCGTTCGATTCAAATATCATCATATCTACATTCTCAACGCACTCTCATATTCAATTCATCTACTATAAACTTGAAGATAAGCTCTAGACATTTAGAATGCATATCAATTCAAAATCTTGAACCGGCGGCGTAACGGTACAATTTTGGTATTTCCAAAAGCTTAAACATCATTTAGACAATCATCTAAATATCATAACATCACCAATTCAGCAAGTCATTCACGTACACAACAGCCCCAAAAATTCAGATGTTTGACAATTCTTTCAAAAATCGAAATCATGTTCAAACGACGATATTTTCTCGATCTGTCTTAAATATGCTATCGTCGTATATGTTAGAACACATTTATACAATAAAATCTTAATTCTAACAACAATTTAAAATTCAAACATGGTAGAACTTCATAAAACTTACGTCAAAACGAAGCACTCGGAGCTGTGATCGCAAATATATGCTCAATCGGCAATTCTACCGGGCGGATCGATTTTTATCGGAGCTTTAAGAATCGAAAATGGCTTTGGAATGTTTTTTTTTTTTCAGAACTCTCGGCCACTTTCTGAATTGGGGCTGAAACAATCTGATTCCCACGTTTTAAAGTAGATATATATATACTTATTTGCATTTTAGCCCCTGAACTTTGGCATATTTTTAAACTAGTCCCCGGACAAGCGATTAAATTCAATTTCAATCCTAAATAATTTAAGAATATTAGAATTTAATTCTAAACTCTAAATATTCTCAAATTAAATATTCTCGAATTAAAATTAAATCATTTCGGACCTCATCGCATTTTAGTCCTTGAATTTCTTCATATTTGCAAATTGGCCCTTGCTTGGATTTCATCCTCATATTAAATCCTTGATATTTATAATCTTGGAATTTACATCTTAAATTCCATAAATATCAATTCAAATATTTTTAATCTTTTAATTTAAGAATTCCGGATATTAAAATCTTAAAATCCGAAAAATCCTCAAATTAAATATTTTGGACCCGAAATTGAAATAATCTGATTTCCATAAATTCTTAAATTCATATTTTCACTCTTATTAGGAATTTAACTCTTAAATCCCATCATTAAGAACCTAATATTTTCGGGCCTTACACATATGCTCATCTGAAACAGGACAAGTTGGAAGCAAGGGCAGTCAGATGTATATTCATTGGGTATCCGGATGGTGTGAAAGGTTATAAGATTTGGAACCTGGAGTAAAGAGGTCCAAAGTTCTTCAACACCAGGGATGTGAAGTTTGATGAATCCAAACTGGGATATAAAATGAATACAGAAGGAAAGGACAATCAGATCAGTGTGAATGATAAACTATCGATTGAGGTGGAGTCTTCTGTGCCAAATGAAGGGTCAAATGAGATGCAAGATGATGATATGAGAGCGAGTGATCCAAAAGAGGACTTGAGTACCTATAACCTTGCAAGGGACAAAACCAAAAGGGATATTCGAGCTCCTAAGAGGTTTGGTGAAGCTGATCTGGCTTGGTATGCACTTACATTAGCTGAGGAGGTCGATTATTTAGAGCCGAATAATTATGATGAAGCTATGGCGAGTAAACAGAAAAATAAGTGGATTGAAGCTATGAATGAAGATATGAACTCACTTGAGAAGAATCAAACCTGGACGTTAGTAGACAGACCAAAGCATCAGAAGACATTGGGATGCAAGTGGATCTATAAACAAAAGGAAGGAACTCCTGGTACAGATCATATCAAGTATAAAGCAAGATTGGTTGCAAAGGGTTTTGGTCAAGTAGAAGGGATAGATTTTAATGAGGTCTATTCTCTAGTGGTCAAACATTGTTCCATCCGGATTATGTTAGCACTGGTGAACCAGCTCAACTTGGAGCTTGAGCAGATGGATGTGAAAACTGTGGTTCTACACGGTGACCTGGAAGAAACCTTTTATATGGAACAACCAAAGGGCTTCATACATCAGAAAACCCAGAACAAAGTTTGCTTACTGAGAAAATCATTGTATGGGCTGAAGCAGAGTCCAAGGCAGTGGAATATGAGGTTTGATGCGTTCATGATTGGTATTGGTTTTGTGAGAAGTCAATATGACAGATGTGTCTATCCGAAGAAGGATGAAAGGCAGGTTATTTTGTACCTACTGATTTACGTTGATGATATATTGATTGCAAGTAAAAGTAGGACAGAGATATCATCCTTGAAACAACAGCTCAACACAGAGTTTGAGATGAAAGATCTGGGTGAAGCGAAGGGAATTCTGGGCATGGACATAGTGAGAAACAGGAAAAGACAGGAGATTCATCTGAGTTAGAAGAACTATTTGAAGAAGGTTGTTCTGAGGTATAACATGAATTAATCAAAATCTGTCTTGACCCCTCTGGGACAGCATTTGAAGCTATCTGCGAATCAGTCACCTGAAAGTGAGGAAGACAAGATGAAGATGGCTGGTATTTCATATGCTAGTGAAGTGGGGAGTCTCATATATGGAATGGTGTGTATTATGCCTGATCTAGCATACGCAATCAGTGTGGTGTCAAAATCATGGCTAATCCGGGAACATATCATTGGGAAGCTCTGAAGTGGATTCTCCGATATCTCATAAACACAACTGAGTTGGGGTTGAAGTTTGAGAAACAACGAGATGAGATTGATCCGGTAGTTGGATATGTGGATTCAGATTTTGCTGGAAACTTAGACACGAGAAAGTCGTTGACTGGATATGTGTTCACCTTTTATGGCACAACGATCACCTGGAAGTCAAATTTACAGTCAGTGGCTGCTCTTTCTACCACTGAGGCAGAATTCATAGTTGTTACCGAGGCCATAAAGGAAGGATTGTGGTTAAAGGGGATGATAGCGGAGTTGGGTGTAAAACAAGATCAAGTTGTAGTACACTGTGACAACCAAAGTGCAATACACTTGACGAAACACCAAGTCTATCATGAACGATCAAAACACATAGATGTGAAGATGTATTTTGTTAGAGATGTAATTGAAAAAGGAGAGTTGATCCTTGTGAAGATAGCATCAGAAGAAAATCCTGCAGATGCTATGACGAAGTCACTGCCGTATGCTAAGTTCAAGAAATGTTTGGACTTAGTTAATGCGGTGATTGGAAATTAGCCAAGGAGGCTAGGATGGAGAGCAACATTCAACCTGAAAGAATCAAGGTGGAGATTGTTAAAGTATGCTTCTATCAGATTGAATGGGTATAGGAAAAGATCAGATCAAATAGTGCAGATCAGATGAGTTCAGTGATCAGATGAATTCATGGTGCAGATCGAATATTGAGATCAGATCGAAGTGATGGTCAGATGAGTCTTCGGATGAGTTCATGCAGATAGATTTCTCGAGTACTGTGACTTGGTTAGAAGTCAGATGAAGTGTCCAAAAAGCTATACGCTTGCAAGCAGATCGATGTAGATCGAAGTACGAGGGCAGATCAGACTGATGAATGAAGGCTTATTGGGTTGGACCATGTTGACTTTATAATTGGGCCGTAAGTTACTGTTGACCTAAAGGCCAAGATGAAATTCGGTTTAATTCTCTATATAAGCAGATGGAAGATGGCCGCAACGAACATAACAGAAAATCAAATTCTTCATAATATATTGAGAGAGAAGAAGGAGAGATTTCGGAGGAGAAAACTAAGCATAGATTGTGACGGGAAGAATTCAAGGCTTTAAACTTGAATTGTGTCTATATCTAGCTTGATAGTTTGTCTGAGTTCATATCTTTAATAAGCTTTTTTCTTGAGCTTGGATTGTTTTTTTTGGTGATTAATAAAGTGGTTGTGTTGCTCTCCCGTGGACGTAGGCAAATTCCTTGCCGAACCACGTAAACACTTGTGTTGTTTATTTGCTTTCGCGTGAGTGGTGTTGATATGTGTGCGTTGGTTTTATCTATTCTGGGATTGTGTTATTGTTCTTGTGTGTTTGTTTGCGTGGTGAATTCTCAAATACAAAATTTTTCGGATTGATTCCTAACATTTTACCTACATTTACGGCCAAATTTCAATTTTTATTTTGTTCTATGTAGATGATATTATCATCATCGGAAACAATGATTATGCCATCTCCGATATCAAAAAATTTCTCGCTCAGTCTTCTCCATCAAAAACCTTGGTAATCTGAAGTATTTTTTAGGTATTGAAGTATCTCGTTCCAAACAAGGGATAATTCTGTGTCAAATAAAATACACTCTTGATATTTTATCTGATTCTGGTATGGCTGGATCTCAACCATCTGATTTTCCTATGGAACAACATCTTCGTTTGTGACCAAACGATGGTACTCCTCTTCCCGATTCGTCACTTTATCGTCGACTCGTGGGACGACTTTTATACCTCATAGTGACTCGACCCGATATTCAATTTGTTGTCAACACACTTAGTCAATTCATGTAATGCCCTCATTCTAGTCATCTCGATGCTGCAAATCGGGTTCTTTGTTATCTTAAAGGAACAGTCAGTAAAGGTTTATTTCTTTCTGCATCTAGTTCTCTTACTTTGGCCGGATATGCTGATTCTGATTGGGCTAGTTGTCCCACTACCCGTCAATCCACCACAGGCTATTTCACCATGTTGGGTTCTAGTCCTATTTCTTGGAAAACAAAGAAACAACCTACAGTTTCTCGATCTTCTGCAGAAGCATAATATCGTTCTCTCGCTGCACTCACTTCCGAATTACAATGGTTAAGATATATCCTTTCCGATCTTGGTTTCTCTCACCCGAAACCAATTCAAGTTCATTGTGATAGTTAAGCTGCTATTCACATTGCTGAGAACCCCGTCTTTCATGAACACACCAAACATATTGAAATTGATTGTCATTTTGTACGAGAAAAAATTCAAGCTGGTCTTATTACTCCTGCCTATCTTTGTTCCAGCAACCAATTGGCGGACCTTTTTACAAAACCCCTTGGTGGTGATGTGCATCGACGACTAGTTCCCAAGTTGGGGGTCCTTGACATTTCAGTACCAACTCCAACTTGAGGGGAGGTGTTGGACGATATCAAATCAATATGATTTGTTTGTTAATATTCATATTTGTTTTAGTTTAGATCTTATCAACTAGATTAGATTTATTTGTTGTAACAAATTTTCTGTTCCTATTTTGATGTATTCTCTCTTCCTTGTACTGTATCTATAGATTGAACATCAGAAAGAAATAAACGATCAACTTCTTGGGATCTCTATTTTCACAATTAGTCGCGAAAAAAACTCCAATACCAGTCACAAGATGGAGTAGACTATCAGAAACTTATCCTTGTTGATAAAGAGGTAATATCTATTGAATGAAATATATTTGTTAATGCACCATTTGATTTTGCATTTGTTTCTGCTGAGACAGAATGAGAACGTGCATACTATGATTTATGAAGAAGATATTGATCAATTAGACAAATTATTGGAGTTATATAAAACATACTTTGTGGGAAATGCGATGTAAGGGGAAAAAAAATATAAACTTGTTTTTATTCTCCTAATTTTTATCTCATTCCACTTTAAAAACCCCTCAAGCTACAATGTAACGGTAAAAAAAAAAGAAGAAAATCAAAGAGATGGTTAAGCTAACTTTGCAAACCAACCATTATCAAATGGTGGTACCATGTCAAAGTAGCAATAATCATGCAAGGAAGTCAGCTCATACTATAGCGCAGTATGTGAGCAAAAAGTATGGTTTAAACTCCAAAATATAAATATGGAAATGCATGACGATGATATTAGCATTGTCAACTTTCTTTTAAGAGAAGGCCTTTCTTACCATTGATGCTATTTTTTTTCTGGTAAAAATAATGTCAATAGGTTAAAAATCTAAAGTAATTTCAGTTTATATAACTTTCATTTTTTTTTGTCAATAGTAAGCTTTGAATTATTGTACACTCGCTCTTTATATCTATTATTTTCATTGATGCCTCTCAGGGGATTGCTCCATTTTCTGTTTATTTTACTGTCGTTAACATACACACACACACATAGATATATATATATATATACTATGCATAAGCACGTGCGTTGCACGTGACAAAGAAATGAAATCGAAATGTCATATTAATAATTATATTATGTTACAAGAAATAAATTGATCAACTCTAATTTGAATTCAACCGAAAAAGAAAAGAGTTGAATAAAAAAAGAGAGAGAAATAATAGCACAAAAACGGCATGAGTTTTTATTAATAAATGAGATATGTGCTAACATTTCTACTATGTGATATTTCGAGCAGCATCAGGTTTTCTTGTTGTAATAATAAATAATAATTTTTTACAAGGTTAAAGAAATAGGGACAAAAAAGTCTTTTTACAATTAAAATCATATATTTATAGATAAAATAAATTAGAAGAAGAAAAATAGATAGATAGTAGATAGATATGCTATAAAAAATGAATAAATCAAGTGTTTTGATTATATTTTGCATATTCCACTATGCTATAAACAAGGAATAACTTGAATTTTTAAAGTAATAATAATAATAATTTTTTAAAATGTTAAAAAATAGGAACAAGTCTTTTCATCAAACTCACATATTATAGATAGTTTTTTTATTATATTTTAGTATACTTTACTATGCTATAAAGAAGGAATAACTTGAATTTTTAAAGTAATAATAAATAATAATTTTTGATAATGTTAAAGAAATAGGGACAAAGAAGTCTTTTTAAAATTAAAATCATATATTTATAGATAAAATAAAATAGAAGAAGAAGAATAGATAGATAGATTATGCTATAAACAATGAATAACTTAAAATTTTAAACTAATAATAATAATAAATTTCATTTACAAATTGCTATATATAAACGTGTCTTAAATTTTACGAGAAGTTAGCACAATGATTAAAATTTTTAATAGCAAAATGATACCTACAAGTTATTTTATGGGTTAATTCCCCTTAAATCCCCAAACCCAAACTTAGTTTTGGGCTCAGTTCCTGCAGCAGCTATTCTTATTTCGTAGTCCCTGGTCCATCTAATTTGTGTGTTTAAACTCCCTAACCTAGGGGTGTTCATTCGGTCCGAACCGAACCGAACCGAAATTTCGGTTAACCGAACCGAAATTCACCAAAAATCCGAACCGAAAACCGAACCAAATTTAACGGTTCGGTTCGGTTAAAAACATAAATTTTTTTGGTTTTTCGGTTCGGTTTAACCGAATTTATATATTTTTAAATTATTTTATTTATTTTATATTTATTTATTAATAAAAACAAAAAAAAATATTAATTAAAATATTAAAAAATAATTAAAAATTCAAAAAAATCGGTTTTCGGTTCGGTTCGGTAAACCGACCGAAAAAAACCAAACCGAACCGAAAACCAAAAATCCGAAAATCCAAAAACCGAAAACCGAACCAAATTTTCGGTTCGGTTTTCGGTTCAACCCGAATTTTCGGTTTCGGCTCGGTTCGGGCGGTTAACCAAACCATGAACACCCCTACCCTAACCGAATGTTTTTACCAATTTGCCCTCCAAATCTTTAGATGTCAAACAACTTCCTTTCCTTCTTATTTATTATTTCTACTCATCTTTTTTTTTAAGCAATTTTATTTATCTTCTTCACTGCGTTTGCTCTCATTCCTCTCTCTTCGTTGCCATCTTTCTAAGCCCTAACCAAAAAATCATCTGAAAAATCTCAAAGCATGGATTCGATGTTGCTCAACGCCGCGTCCTTCACTCTCCTTCCCCTTTCTCTTCTTTTTCATGATTAGTCTTGGCTCTACAGAAAAAAACCCATTAAAAAAATAACAAGAAGTTTCATCAGTATATTAGAGAAGATGAATTTGAGCGACAAACAACCGAAATTTCCCATCTTCCTTGGCAGGTTTGATTCTTAAGATCAATTATTTACCCTCTTTTGGTTTCCATTCTCCTTAATTTTCATTTGTTGTAAGCCCATGTCTCCATCTCAAATGGGCAAAAAATGACCGAAGCCACTAGCAATTGGAAATTATGGACAAAGACACGATTTTTAGTGACCTAAAATGACAAAGATTAAATGAAAAAGAGCGATGAACTTTGGAAAAATGGTAAGTTCTCATTGGAAGTATGTGATTGTTCAGACTTACGTTTCTTCAATTTTTTTTTGTTATTCAATTTGTACTATTTCTATTTCTAACCTCAATCCCCAAACCATGGAAGCCACTAAACAATGGAAATCATGGACAAAGATGTTATTTTTAGTGACCACAAGTTACGAAGAAACAAAACAAAAAAGAGCAATGAACTGATTCTTCTCGCAAAATGGTATGTTCTTTCTCGCAAAATGGTATGTTCTTCTCTCCTTGACAAATGAAATTTTTAGATTTGAGTTTCTTCAATTGTGCATTTTTTTTCTTCAATTTTTAGTAATTCTTAGAATATTTGTGCTTGCTGCTAAAGAAAAAAAAAATAAAAAAAATAGTATACCGAGTTGTTTGGCTTTTCATAGTGTGGAATATTTTATATTCAACAAGTCATTTGCATAATAGATTTAAGTGAATAAACTATAAATTTTTTGTACCAATCCATGTAAATCAATTGTTTTAGAGGGGTTAAACACATATTGGATTGAATTGCATGGAGCAAAGCTTGAATACTGTAAGATACTTTCCTTTGAGTACTTTCCTTTGATTGAAGAAAAAAAGAATAATATAAAAAAAATGAAGAAAAAACAGGAAAAAGAGAAAAAAAAAAAAAAAGTAGAATGCTGCCCAAAATATTTATTAGTTTCAATTCAGCTGCAAAATTTTATTTGTTACCTCGTTTGCTACTACAAAATTCAAATGCAAAATTTTATTTGTTATTAAAATTTTCAGCTACTACAAATATATTGGTCATGGTAGTCCCTTAAATTCGTGCACTGGGTTGAAGAATATTCTAAATGGTGTTTTACGTGAGTATTGTGAAATGGTTAAATTTATCTAGTCGTAAGAGACCCTATAGCAAATTTCTTATTTTAAATATGTTTCTTCTTTAAACATAAATGGCTTGTGACTCTGAGAAATCCATGTGATTAAACATTGATGGGTTTTGATGAAACGTATAAATCTTTGTCTTAAATTAGTTCTGATAGTTTGAGTACGATAATAGGACTGCCTAGTTAATTGCTAAACATATTTTCTTTGTTGCAATTACAATCTGGTGCATTTGCTAACCCCCAAGGACTACTATTGTTTTTTTGTGTGCTTAATGACAGATAGCTAAGGTCATCAGGAGACCAGAGATGATTCTTCTAGAGGCAGCAATACCTGAGTTGTGTCTATACCAGTATATATCTGCATTTCTTCTAGTATATCGGGGGGATCTCGGGTTATTTGGAAGTATATTTGTCTTGTTAAGTTATGTGTGAGATTGTTTTATCCTGTGAAGCGTGTAAACGAGATTTATACTATTTTTATGTATTATAATCGTATTTACCATATTTTGGAATCATTTTAAGTTCAAAGGCAATAACGACTAAATTATCGACAAAAAATAGCTTATTTCAAGCACAAAAAAACCCAAGTCTAGTACAATGGGCATGCAATTGGGTACATAATGGAAAAATTTAAGCATATATTCGGAACGAATCATCGTGATCTTCTTTTAAACTCATATGTCTAATTAATGAATAAGAGTTGTGAAATAAAACTTCTTACCATAATTTTTATCTAAAAAACACAAGTCATTAGCAACAAAATTATATGTACAAAATAGCTTACTTCAAGCACAATAGAACCCAAGTTAAAGACAACAGGTATGAAATTGGGCACTTAATGCAAAAATTTATGATTTGTATTTCAAGCAAACATCGTGGTTATTTCAGCTACAAAATGATCTGAATCGGTACAAATTGTACTTAATTAGGTACAGAACACAGGGAACCGAGCATATAATTTTCGGTGAACATATTCTTCTTTTGAACTCTTTTAACTAATTAATGCATAAAACTTAGAAAAGTAACTTCTTACCATTAGTTATATCTTTTATGAACAAAATACTATCAACTTACACAAAAAAAATTTATTTGAGGTACAAAATAAGCTGAATTCCATACAAATAATACTTAATTAGATACAAAACGCAGGGAACCAGACATATAATCTTAGAAAAACAACGTGTACCTATTTTGAAATACTATCAACTTACACAAAAAAATTTTATTTGAGGTACAAAATTGAGTATCTTTTTAAAAAAATACTATCACCTTAATAACTGACACAAAATTGCTTATTTCAGGTACAAAATAATATGTATTTGATATAAATAGTACTGAATTAGGTACAAATCGCAAGAAACCAGAGAACAACGTACCCTTCATTTGAACTCTTGTATCTAACTAATACATAAGACTTAGAAGAAATAATATCTTAACATTATTTATATCTTTCAAGAACAAAACTTATCACTTTATTACTAGCACAATATAGCTTATTTCGGGTAGAAAATAATCTAAATTCGGTACTAATAGTACTTAATTAGGTACAAAACTCATAGAATCGAGTTTATAATCTTTGGAGAAGAATGTGCTCTATTGACTCCTATAGGTACCATATTTGTACTTGAACATACCTGGTTTACTTACATATGTATCTTGTTTAACTATTTTGTTATGTACTTTATCAATTGACATTAGTGTAGTTTTTTTGTGTAAATACTCAAGTTGGAGAAATATGTGCTATATTCACCTCGTTATGTACTTTATTTTAATACAATTGTACCTTATTTACTTGAAAATGTACCATCATGAAGTGATTAATTAAATCTTTAGATTACACTTGACAATTGATATAAGTGAAACCTTTTTGAGTAGTTATTATATGGTATTGGGAGAAATTTTCAGCTGCCCAACCAATGATTTCCAACTCGTCTCCGACAACTAAAACCCGGTACCGTGTTTTAGTTATGCGAAAAATCAAAAACAAAAACAGGTAAGGTACCGTGTTTTAGTTAATAATTCAATATTTAAAATAACTATCACATTCACGTTCGGTGGATACAACAATCTTCCCACCGAATACTCAAAATCAGTAAGGTACATATCGAGAACATCATCCGGTAAATTAGTACCAACTTAAGGTACATAATTTAGTAAATCCGGTACATTAAATTTAAAATAAGGTATATATAAGAATCAATCAAGCATAATTAGATCCAAATTGAGTATTCAGTTGAACGATTATGGTTGACATCGAACATGAACTTGATTGGGTACACACAACACCATTACAAATACTTTTTTTTTTATTATGGAATGACTTATGAATCATTCACAAAAGCATTTGGATTAAGATTATCGAACATGAGATAAACTTCTTTGCAAGTAATGGATGAATGACTATGAAATGTGTGTATAACATGACTTGATCTAGAGATCACCAATATTCAAACCATAGGAGTGCTTGTGGAGATATGTACGAGATAGACAAACCACAACATAGTTAGTCTAACAAGCTTCAAGCATGCCAATTCACAAATATAATGTAATATTCAACTATTTGTTACTTAAAAGTACAAATTCAAGTAAATCTAGTACATAAAATTTTCAATTGGGTACATAGAGGAGTCAGTCGAGCACATCATCCGGTAAATTAATACCAATACAAGTGTAGTAACCCGGAACCCATTTTAAGATAATAATATGTTAAACATGATTAAGGGTTGGTAATTGATCTATTTCGGAGTGATATTGGACTTCGGAAGAGGAATTTGGGCTTTTGACTTTGGGCCAGATCGGAAGCTCCGATCCCAGTTCGGAAGCTCCGATCCTGACCACTTCGGAAGCAGATCGGATGCACGGAGATCGGACGTTCCGATCAGGAATGGAGGTTCCGATCTCAGCCAGCCAGCAATGCTCGATGACTCAGCTGTGAGTTTTGACAAGTGTTGATCGGGGGTTCGATCGGAAGTTCCGATCCCGGAACGGAGGTTCCGATCTCGACGTGTCGAACATGCACAGAATGAGCTGGAATCGGAAGCTCCGATCCCGAGATCGGTGGTTCCGATCGTTGCCGAGATTTTGGCTATAAATAGGGCTCATTTGCTTCAGTTTTGAAATACGAATTCCCGCGTTTCCTTCTTCAGTTATATAGTATGAGTTATACACTTGAGGGCCCTATCGGTTATAATCGAAGTTCTGGAATAACCAAGTTGTGGTTATAGTCATTCAGGACTAGCGTCTTCAAAGGGCTTACTACGGACGAAGGTATGGTCCGGGAATCTATTTAAGTTTTGGGAGTACTTATTAGCTTAGTTAAGGCTTATAGAATTTATGTAGTGATACGGTGAACTTTTGAATATAGGCTTGGAACCTAGGATCTATTATACTTGAACTAGCCTAGAGGTACGTACACATTGACTGAGATTGCCAGCGAGTATACATGTTTATATGTTGCATTTATTTGGCATTATTATATGGCATGATGTATGATTTACCGTTTTTTTTATACTCATATGTCATGTGCATATACACGTTGAGCCTATTTCTTGTTATACCTGATTATAGAGCCGCTCATCTCTATACTCTATAGTCTTTCACTGAGAGTACCGCGACGGCGGGGGCATTTATGTCTATCTACTCTGGTGTACTAGACGAGTGTGGTTGCACCCAGAGGTTGATCCGTGCGGTGGCAGCACTCATGTGGCGCCGGTTCTGAGCATGACTTTTCGGATGACCCTGTACCAGTCATCATGTTGCATGCATTATATACATATGTTTACTCATGTCTATGTACTGGGCGTAGCGCTCACGTCCTAGTTGTTATCTTGGACACCCTATTCCATGGGGCAGGTCGCAGGATGGACGGAGCTGGTAGTTCAAGGCAGGACTAGGGAGCAGGAGCTTTGAAAGTTTTTATACAGCACGATTTATTAGCTGTATAATGTTGACTTTTAAGAATTTCTATATGGTTGTATCACTACAGATTTAAGCCTGGATTATATTACTAAGCTGATATGTAAATTATGGTTTATGTTTCCGCACGTTTTTACTCTGTTAAGTATTTTGCTGTATTAAGTTTAATGCATGCTATTAGTTGCCAGTTAGTAGGTGATTCCATGTAGGGTCACTACATTTTTGGTATCAGAGCATGCATAGATTTTGGGATTAGTACTTGGGATTTAGTTTAGTCTTGAGTAATTCTTGCGCATTTGGGATTTTAATGTGCAATTCTTTTCAGGATATGGCTGACGAGAGTCACGGTAGTGTTGGCCAGGGAGGTGGTCATCATCATCGTCGCCATCATCATCAGGATGATCAACATCGTCATCATGAGGGTAGACGTCGCTACTCTATCAATAAGTTTATGCAGGTAGGACCGAAACCCTTAGTGGGAGGCGAGAATCCTGAACAAGCTAGAAGCTGGATGTCTAAACTTGAGAGCACGTTCCGAGCTTTTGAGTGTACTGAGGAGCAGAAACTGGAAGTTCTAGAATTCGTTCTAGAGGATAGAGCAAGTTTTTGGTGGGATGCCAAGGTTGCTCAGGCACGTACTGAGAGAGGACAGGTGACTTGGGGGGATTTCTGTCGGGAGTTTCAGAAATTATATTTTCCTCCGGCTGTTCGCCAAGCACGATCTATGGAGTTGCTTACTTTGAGGCAAGGATCAATGACTATTGATCAGTATCAACAGCGATTTCTTGATCTGCTACCTTTCAGTCCTCATATCAATGAGAGTGATGCGTCGAAATATGATATCTTTCTGCAAGGCCTGAACCAAGATATCTACTCTCAGGTTGTCGTCTGTGATGACCCGGTATCTTATGAGACTTTGGTAAACCGTTGCCGTCTTGTGGAGACCAGCAACAGGCGTGGACAGTTGATGATGCGAGCACAGCCTAGTGGATTTGTTGAGCCTCGAGTTCAATCTGTTGTGCCATCTGTACATACGTCTTCTTCTACTCCTACTACTTCATCTGGATCTCGTGGTACACGAGGTATGTTTCGTTTTGGGAAGAAGAAGAATAAGGAGGAGTTTTGTAGCCATTGTGGTGGGAAGCATCCTGCAGCTTCATGTCGGGCTTGTTATTCAACAGTATAACAGTTTCATCCCGTTGAGGGTGATAGTTGGTACTTTTATGGTAAGGGTGCGCGACCTCCGATGCCACTTGTTTCGGCTCTGAAGGCATGTCATGTCTTGGAGTCAGGTGGGGAGGGCTACCTCATCTATGAAGTTGATATGTCCATGAGTAGTACGGGTATTGATCAGCTACCGGTTGTCAGCGAGTTTTCTGACGTATTCCCTGATGAGATTCCTGGTTTTCCTCCGGTTCGAGAGGTTGAATTTGGTATTGATCTAGTACCAGGAACTACGCCTATATCCCGAGCACCTTATCGTCTGGCACCGTCAGAGATGAGAGAATTGAAACAGCAGTTGCAAGATCTTCTTGATAAGGGATATATTCGTCCGAGTGTTTCTCCGTGGGGAGCACCTGTTTTGTTTGTCAAGAAAAAAGATGGATCGATGCGATTATGTATTGATTACAGGTAGTTGAATCGTGTCACCATCAAGAATAAGTATCCTTTGTCGCGGATTGATGATCTGTTTGATCAACTACAGGGTACTTCTGTTTATTCGAAGATAGATCTGAGATCTGGATACCATCAGATGCGGGTACGAGACTCAGATATATCTACGACTTCTTTCAGGACCAGATACGGGCATTATGAGTTTCTGGTGATGCCATTCGGTTTGACGAATGCACCGGCAGCCTTTATGAATCTAATGAATCAGGTATTTCGAGATTATCTGGATAGATTTGTCATCGTTTTCATAGATGATATTCTTGTCTATTCTCATAATAAGGATGAGCATGCACAACATTTGAGAATTGTTCTACAGACGTTACGAGATAAGCAGCTATATGCGAAATTAAGCAAGTGTGAATTCTGGCTTGATCGGGTAGTATTTCTCGGTCATGTGATTTCTAATGAAGGGATATCTGTTGATCCTAGTAAGATAGAGGCAGTGCTGAACTGGTCTCGACCGACGACGGTTGCTGAGATTCGTAGTTTCTTGGGTCTAGCGGGATATTACCGTCGGTTCATCGAGAATTTTTCACAGTTGGCCAGGCCTTTGACTCAGCTTACACGGAAAGATGTTGCCTTCATTTGGTCCTCGGATTGTGAGGAGTCATTTCACGAGCTGCGTAGGCGTCTTACTACTGCACCTGTGCTAGCTCTACCTTCTGGATCAGGAGGTTATGTTGTCTATACTGATTCCTCTGAGCAGGGGTTAGGATGTGTTTTGACACAGCATGGACATGTTATTGCCTATGCTTCTCGACAGTTGAAGTTGCATGAGAGTAATTATCCAGTGCATGATCTCGAGTTAGCCGCCATTGTATTTGCGCTCAAGATTTGGAGACATTATCTTTATGGCGAGAAATTTGAGATATTTACGGATCACAAGAGTTTGAAGTATTTATTCACTCAGGCAGAGTTGAATATGCGACAGAGACGCTGGATGGATCTCCTGAAGGATTATGATTGTGAAATCAAATATCATCCAGGTTCTGCTAATCTTACTGCTGATGCCTTGAGTCGGCAGGTGAGACTGTCTGCACTTCAGACTAATGAAATATCTCATATGATTCAAGAATGCTGTTCATTGAGTTTTACGCTCAAGCACAAGAAAGGGAGGAATGGGATTCGTTTGTATACTATTCTATCTGAGCCGGTATTGTATTCTCGGATCAGAGATGCTCAGATATCTGATGTTAAGACTCAGCGATTGGCACGTCTAGTCAATGGAGTTAATACATCTGGATTCCATTTTCAGGCAGATGGTTTATTGTGCCTATCCAATAGAGTGGTTGTACCTAATGTTGCGGAGCTCAGGAATGATATTCTATCTCAAGCTCACAGGAGTCGATTATCAGTTCATCCTGGAAGTATGAAAATGTATAAGGACTTGCGAACTAGATTCTGGTGGAAGGGGATGAAGCAAAGTGTGTATCAATTTGTTTCGAGATGTTTGGTTTGTCAACAGGTCAAGGCTGAACATCGACGACCAGGTGGATTACTGCAGAATCTTGAGATTCCCGAATGGAAGTGGGAGCACGTGACTATGGATTTTGTTACCCACTTGCCTATGACTTCACGTCAGTGTGATGCTATCTGGGTTGTCGTTGACCGTTTGACAAAATCAGCACATTTCATTCCTTATAACCGGGAGTATTCTTATGATCGCATGACACGCTTATATATCCAGGAGATTGTGCGATTACATGGGATTCCAATGAGTATCGTCAGTGATAGAGATCCGCGATTTACTTCACGTTTTTGGGGTAGTTTTCAGCAGGCGTTGGGTACCACTCTGAGTTTGAGCACTGCGTATCATCCGAAGACTGACGGGCAGTCAGAGAGCACTATTCGTACGCTGGAGGATATGCTACGTTCTTCTGTCATGGATTTTGGCTTATCTTGGCAGGATCAGTTACCTTTGATTGAATTTGCCTACAATAACAGTTATCATCGTAGTATTGATATGGCACCTTTCGAGGCATTGTATGGTCGACGGTGTCGTACTCCGTTATTCTGGGATGAAGTTGGGGAACGGCAAGTCGAGGGTCCTGAATTGGTGCAGCAGATTGTAGACAAGGTAGATTTGATCAAGCATAGGATCAAAGTTGCTCAAGATAGACAAGCCAGTTATGCGAATATTCACCGCAGGCCACTTCAGTTTGAGCCTGGTGAATATGTTTTTCTGCGAGTATCACCTTTCAGGAAGGTGATGAGATTTGGTGTGAAAGGAAAGTTGTCTCCTCATTACATTGGGCCTTTCCAAATACTGGAGAAGATCGGAGATGTTGCTTATCGTTTGGCTTTACCGCCATCTCTTTCCAGTATACACAATGTTTTTCATGTGTCGTTGCTTCGACAGTACATAGCTGATGAATCTCATGTGATTCAATCTACTGATATTCAGCTAGAGCCAGATCTGTCTTTTGTTGAACGACCAATCTGTATCCTAGACAGGAAGGAGAAAGTTCTTCGGAACAAGACTATACCACTTGTGATGGTACAGTGGCAGCGCCGAGGCGTTGAAGAAGCAACTTGGGAAACTGAGAGTCGTATGCGAGCAGAATATCCTGAGTTGTTTGCTTTGTATTTTTGATTACCATATAAGATGTAATTACCGTTGTTGTAATAAGACATGGTTTGATGTTTCATATTGTTATCTTGATTTATCTTTAGATGTTATTTCGCGGACGAAATATCTAAAGGTGGGGAGAATGTAGTAACCCGGAACCCATTTTAAGATAATAATATGTTAAACATGATTAAGGGTTGGTAATTGATCTATTTCGGAGTGATATTGGACTTCGGAAGAGGAATTTGGGCTTTTGACTTTGGGCCAGATCGGAAGCTCCGATCCTAGTTTGGAAGCTCCGATCCTGACCACTTCGGAAGCAGATCGGATGCACGGAGATCGGACGTTCCGATCAGGAACGGAGGTTCCGATCTCAGCCAGCCAGCAATGCTCGATGACTCAGCCGTGAGTTTTGACAAGTGTTGATCGGGGGTTCGATCGGAAGTTCCGATCCCGGAGCGGTGGTTCCGATCCCGACGTGTCGGACATGCACAAAATGAGCTGGAATCGGAAGCTCCGATCCCGAGATCGGTGGTTCCGATCGTTGCCGAGATTTTGACTATAAATAGGGCTCATTTGCTTCAGTTTTGAAATACGAATTCCCGCGTTTCCTTCTTCAGTTATATAGTGTGAGATATACACTTGAGGGCCCTATTGGTTAATAGTGAGGTTCTGAAATAACCACGGTGAGGTTATAGTCATTCAGGACTAGCGACTCCAAAGGGCTAACTACGGACGAAGGTATGGTCCGGAAATCTATTTAAGTTTTGGGAGTACTTATTAGCTTAGTTAAGGTTTATAGAATTTATGTAGTGATACGGTGAACTTTTGAATATAGGCTTGGAACCTAGGATCTATTATACTTGAACTAGCCTAGAGGTACGTACACATTGACTGAGATTGCCAGCGAGTATGCATGTTTATATGTTGCATTTATTTGGCATTATTATATGGCATGATGTATGATTTACCGTTTTCTATACTCATATGTCATGTGCATATACACGTTGAGCCTATTCCTTGTTATACCTGACTATAGAGCCGCTCAGCTCTATACTCGATAGTCTGTCACTGAGAGTACCGCGACGGCGGGGGCATTTATGTCTGTCTACTCTGGTGTACTAGACGAGTGTGGTTGCACCCAGAGGTTGATCCGTGCGGTGGCAGCACTCATATGGCGCCGGTTCTGAGCATGACTTTTCAGATGACCCTGTACCAGTCATCATGTTGCATGCATTATATACATATGTTTACTCATGTCTATGTACTGGGCGTAGCGCTCACGTCCTAGTTGTTATCTTGGACACCCTATTCCATGGGGCAGGTCGCAGGATGGACGGAGCTGGTAGTTCAAGGCAGGACTAGGGAGCAGGAGCTTTGAAAGTTTTTATACAGCACGATTTATTAGCTGTATAATGTTTACTTTTAAGAATTTCGATATGGTTGTATCACTACAGATTTAAGCCTGGATTATATTACTAAGCTGATATGTAAATTATGGTTTATGTTTCCGCACGTTTTTACTCTGTTAAGTATTTTTCTGTATTAAGTTTAATGCATGCTATTAGTTGCCAGTTAGTAGGTGATTCCATGTAGGGTCACTACAACAAGGTACATACTTTAGTAAATCTGGTGCATTAAATTTAAAATAAGGTACATAATTTAGTAGTTTCAGTACATTCAAATTGAAATATGGTACTTATAGGAGTCAATCGAGAACATCATCCGGTAAATTAGTACCAACATAAGGTACATTAGTATCAACATATTATGGAATGACTTGTGGAACGTTCACACAAGCAATTGGATTAAGATTATCAAACATAAGATATTCTTCTTTGTAAGTAGTGGATGAATGACTATGGAATGTGAGCATAACACGACTTGTTCTAGAGATCACCAATATCCAAATCATAGGAGTGCATATTTATATATGTTTGAGATACTAAAATCATATAATAACTACTCAAACAATTTTCACTTATATCAATTCACAAGTATAATCTAAGATTTAATCACTCACTTATAGAGGGTACAGATTCAAGTAAATAAAGTACAATAATATTAAAATAAGGTACATAGCTTGCTGAATATGATACATATTTGTGACATTTGAGTACTTACACAAAAGAGATACACTAATGTGAATTGACAAGTAAATAATAAAAGAGTTAAAGAAAGTACATATTTAAATAAATCAGGTACATCCAAGTAAAAATAAGGTACAAATAGGAGCTAATAGAGCACATTGTAATTAAATTTGAGTATTCGATTAATATTGTGGTCTCCACCTGCAGTACATCCAAGTAAAAATAAGGTACCAAAAGTGGACCAACAGTGTACTTGCATGGATTTTCTAGCGCCCTTGCACTATTGCTCGCGCCCCACACGAGAGATCAAGGCATCCAAAACAGAAAAAGTTGTGCACCCATGCAGACTTGGTAGTGTTGCAACGCTATGAGAGCACAGACCTTGGCCCGGATGTGGTACGGACCTTGTGCCCTCTTTGCAAAATTGTTTTTCTCTTTTCCCAAAAAATCTGCAGATTTATAACATTTGTGATTAGGTTCGGTTTTTACATATTTTTGGGCTCGAAAAAATTGATTGAATATACCTGATATCAAAATAACGATTTGAACTGATTTCTTAATTCTTATACCTGATTTTAGGTATTTTGTACCAGATGTGTAGATCGAATATACCTATTTTTCAGTATATGTACTTGTTTTTTGTCAAAATTTCGACATGTAGTTGTCATTTATACAACTAATCATGTGCACAAAAAATAACACCATCATTGTTAATATCTCCAACACATCAAATAACAACACCATCAATGTTAAACGACATCATTAACAAACATGATAATAAAATGTCCGAGACACGAATACCACATATCAACATAATACACCAAATAATATTCCAACAAGTTCAGGCTTAAAAACAAATAACACTTCACAACATGTCTCAGAAATGAAACCATCAAAGCAACACTAAACCACAAAGCTACCACTGGAACGTGTATGCTTACTAGCAGGTAAGTCCAAGACTAATTGCCCTTTTTTGTCCTCATTTTCCTGTAAAATTATAAATAAAAAAAAAACAAACAAACAAACAAACTTAATTATCAACCCAATAGTGCAGATGTAAAAAATGTAAAGTCTAAAATAATTATCAATTTCTCACTCATCCTCACTGCATACAAGAGAAATAAATTTTTCATATATTGTCGTTCACTTTTCTCTTCCAACTTGGCCACCAAATTGACAAGCCACAAATATAGATTCTATTTTAAGATCCAAGTCAACTGAAGTGAAAAGAGTTTTAATATCATCTTCAACAATCAAACAACATGAGTTAATGTCAAATCATATTCAATATAAAATCAATTATACGACTGCTGATAGCGAGTTCGGGCATAATTAAAATAAGATGGAGAGCATCTACTACAATATATTTCACACTTTTCTTCCTCTGTCCATCATCAACAATTTTATCTTTCACAACATTTCCAATTGTTTTTTCAAAAAAAACATTGCGACCATTTAAATTGGGACAATTTCTTATTCAAGCAAGGTGATCTTCTTTCTAAAATTTGACCTATAATGATCGAAATAGTTCGCATACTAATTCAAATTCAAATACTTAAACAAGTACATTAACAATTACATCAACATAAATACCATAGAAATTCGGGATGACCGAGTGAAAATGAGCACTACACCATATTTTCTAAACTTCATCCAATTAATTGAATCGTTTGAAAGAAAAATTTCAAAAAATATATAACAAATGCAAATGAACACATTAGTAGAAACAAAACCCTAGAATTTGGGGAAGAATTGTTAGCATATGAGATAACAAATTAAATCATGAACACCACGCAACATCAATCAATCATAATACAAAAAAAAAACCTCAAATATGGTTCAAATTCAAAAGAATATATGTTGTAAACCTCTGGGAAATTTCATATCCAGAGGATCGATCTTTTCTCGAATTCTTTTGCTTCTAAACGCTCTGGACTTTCTTTGCATTCGCATCTTCGGATGAATGTTTCTTAACTCTTGGCATTTTATCACCGATTTTTCTTGTACATTTTGGATTATTATATATTAGGGAAAAATTTGGGAAGAGAACAGGAGTGGAAGACGCAGTAGTGCATTGGAAATTAAGGAGACAATCCATTTAACATTTAATATAATATATATTAAAGGTTATTTTAGGGTTTAAAATAAAAAATAAGGATATATTGGTCATTTAAATATTAAAAGGAGTTGAAACATAGAATTGTGATATGTCAGGGACTGCAAACTTATATGGCCTGACATAGGGACTGGGCCCAAACTAAAGTTTGGGTTTAGGGATTTAATCCCAATTTACCGTTATTTTATCCATAAATTCCATGAACCAAATTGCATGAATAGGAGAAATAAATTCAAGAATTAAAGTATCTTAATCAAGCTATGAAAAATGACACCAACATCCCCATAAATTTTTTAACAATGCTAAAGAAATAGGGACAAACAAGTCTTTTCACAATTGAGCTCACATATTTATATATGTAATATTTTATTATATTTTAGTATACTTTACTATGCTATAAAGAAGGAATAACTTGAATTTTTAAAGTAATAATAAATAATAATTTTTGATAATGTTAAAGAAATAGGGACAAAGAAGTCTTTTTAAAATTAAAATCATATATTTATAGATAAAATAAAATAGAAGAAGAAGAAGAAGAATAGATAGATAGATAGATTATTTTATAAACAATGAATAACTTAAAATTTTAAACTAATAATAGTAATAAATTTCATTTACAAATTGCTATATATAAACGTGTCTTAAATTTTACGAGAAGTTAGCACAATGATTAAAATTTTTAATAGCAAAATGATACCTACAAGTTATTTTATCCATAAATTCCATGAACCAAATTGCATGAGTAGGAGAAATAAATGCAAGAATTAAAGTGTCTTAATCAAGCTATGCAAAATGACACCAACATCCCCATAAATTTTTTAACAATGCTAAAGAAATAAGGACAAACAAGTCTTTTCACAATTGAACTCACATATTTATATATGTAATAGATATGTTACAAGAAATAAATTGATCAACTCTAATTTGAATTCAACCAAAAAAGAAAAGAGTTGAATGAAAAAAAGAGAGAGAAATAATAGCACAAAAACGGCATGAGTTTTTATTAATAAATGAGACATGTGCTAACATTTCTACTATGTGATATTTCGAGCAGCATCAAGTTTTCTTGTTGTAATAATAAATAATATTTTTTTACAAGGTTAAAGAAATAGGGACAAAGAAGTCTTTTTACAATTAAAATCATATATTTATAGATAAAATAAATTAGAAGAAGAAAAATAGATAGATAGATAGATAGATAGATATGCTATAAAAAATGAATAAATCAAGTGTTTTGATTATATTTTGCATATTCTACTATGCTATAAACAAGGAATAACTTGAATTTTTAAAGTAATAATAATAATAATTTTTTAAAATGTTAAAAAATAGAAACAAGTAAGTCTTTTCATCAAACTCACATATTATAGATAGTTTTTTATTATATTTTAGTATACTTTACTATGCTATAAAAGAAGGAATAACTTGAATTTTTAAAGTAATAATAAATAATAATTTTTGATAATGTTAAAGAAATAGGGACAAATAAGTCTTTTTAAAATTAAAATCATATATTTATAGATAAAATAAAATAGAAGAAGAAGAATAGATAGATAGATTATGCTATAAACAATGAATAACTTAAAATTTTAAACTAATAATAATAATAAATTTCATTTACAAATTTCTATATATAAACGTGTCTTAAATTTTACGAGAAGTTAGCAAAATGATTAAAATTTTTAATAGCAAAATGATACCTACAAGTTATTTTATCCATAAATTCCATGAACCAAATTGCATGAGTAGGAGAAATAAATGCAAGAATTAAAGTGTCTTAATCAAGCTATGCAAAATAACACCAACATCCCCATAAATTTTTTAACAATGCTAAAGAAATAGGGACAAACAAATCTTTTCACAATTGAGCTCACATATTTATATATGTAATGTTTTATTATATTTTAGTATACTTTACTATGCTATAAAGAAGGAATAATTTGAATATTTAAAGTAATAATAAATAATAATTTTTGATAATGTTAAAGAAATAGGGACAAAGAAGTCTTTTTAAAATTAAAATCATATATTTATAGATAAAATAAAATAGAAGAAGAAGAATAGATAGATAGATAGATAGATAGATAGATAGATAGATTATTTTATAAACAATGAATAACTTAAAATTTTAAACTAATAATAATAATAAATTTCATTTACAAATTGCTATATATAAACGTGTCTTAAATTTTACGAGAAGTTAGCACAATGATTAAAATTTTTAAAAGCAAAATGATACCTACAAGTTATTTTATCCATAAATTCCTTGAACCAAATTGCATGAGTAGGAGAAATAAATGCAAGAATTAAAGTATCTTAATCAAGCTATGCAAAATGACACCAACATCCCCATAAATGTTTTAACAATGCTAAAAAAATAGGGACAAACAAGTTTTTTCACAATTGAACTCACATATTTATATATGTAATAGAAAATTGCTATATATAAATGTGTCTTAAATTTTACGAGAAGTTAGCACAATGATTAAAATTTTTAATAGCAAAATGATACCTACAAGTTATTTTATCCATAAATTCCATGAACCAAATTGCATGAGTAGGAGAAATAAATGCAAGAATTAAAGTGTTTTAATCAAGCTATGCAACATGACACCAACATCCCCATAAATTTTTTAACAATTCTAAAGAAATAGGGACAAACAAATCTTTTCACAATTGAACTCAAATATTTATATATGTAATAGATAATAATAATAATTTTTTAAAATGTTAAAAAATAGGAACAAGTAAGTCTTTTCATCAAACTCACATATTATAGATAGTTTTTTATTATATTTTATATACTTTACTATGCTATAAAGAAGGAATAACTTGAATTTTTAAAGTAATAATAAATAATAATTTTTGATAATGTTAAAGAAATAGGGACAAAAAAGTCTTTTTAAAATTAAAATCATATATTTATAGATAAAATAAAATAGAAGAAGAAGAATAGATAGATAGATTATGCTATAAACAATGAATAACTTAAAATTTTAAACTAATAATAATAATAAATTTCATTTACAAATTGCTATATATAAACGTGTCTTAAATTTTACGAGAAGTTAGCACAATGATTAAAATTTTTAATAGCAAAATGATACCTACAAGTTATTTTATCCATAAATTACATGAACCAAATTGCATGAGTAGGAGAAATAAATGCAAGAATTAAAGTGTCTTAATCAAGCTATGCAAAATGACACCAACATCCCCATAAATTTTTTAACAATTCTAAAGAAATAGGGACAAATAAGTTTTTTCACAATTGAACTCACATATTTATATATGTAATAGAAAATTGCTATATATAAACGTGTCTTAAATTTTACGAGAAGTTAGCACATTAAAATTTTTAATAGCAAAATGAGCTTGGATATTATGTTAACTGTTTGGAAAATGTTTGCAGGTATCTATTGCTACGGATACGAAGGTTTTTGTGGTGGTAATGCTTGAGAGGGCTGCAAGAGTGTTGTTTGGTTGCTCGGCGGACGAATTCTTTGAATTTTCCAAGCCTCATCCTCATGCTGGTACATTTTTTTAGTTCTATGCCAATTCTTGTCTAAATATCATTATTGAGTTTTATATTTTTGCTTTGTATACCAGTGAATTTTTCTATGAATTATGTGAGATGTGGGAAAGGTGTAACTTACAGCTTGTAAATGTGACTGAACTGTGAATTAAACTTGAAAAGTTACGTTACTTCTGACTTAGTGATCTATGATATTGTCGAGGAACTATAACATGGTTTTTATTTGGATTCACCGAATTCACACTATATCTGGAGATTACCTACAATAAAAGTACTGGTATGTATTAGATTATTATTCTTGTTTTCACGAATCTGTTTATTTTTGGATGCTTGCATTTCATGTTGAGACATATCCTGTTTTCCCATCAGAATGAACATATTGGAATGCCTTTTCAGTTTTAGGACTCATAATATTGACTCATTTTGCTTTTCTCAGCAATGACTGCCGGCAGGGTTCTGGAGGGAGAGATGCTAACTGTGACATTATCAAATCCGAACAATGGAAATGCCCAGCATCAGCGAGTGGTGTCAGTTGTGCCCTTAAGGACTGGTTTTCAACCAGCTATTGAGACTATGAGGGAGTTGTACCATGTAAGAGGTGTTCCTTGACAAGTTTTTGGATGAGCCTCTGACTCTAGTCATTGTATTATACATGGCTCACTGCTAGACAATGCAATTCAATGGCTTGCGGAAACTGGTTATCCTATCATCAATGTAACCTTGATTGGTATATTTTCATACTATCCTTCTTTTTTCATGGCACAATTGATGGAATTTGTTCTTGTAACATCACCATTCCCTCCAAGTATAAACTCTGTGCAGTTAGATGAGGCCTGTAGCAGGATCTAGTTACGTCTGATCTCCTCTGCTTTCCTTCTCAATTTTTTGCAGTGAAATTTGTGAATAAAGAAATGGAAGCTAGATTTTTTCTCTCGGACTTTTCCCGTTGATTCATTCACTTTAACATTTTTGTATCAATAGAATGTGATGAAAATGGAGGAATTGTAGAGTGTTCATATGGAACAACTGTTATTTTTCTGACTGCATTGTCATAACAATATGTTCACATTGAGTTCCGGAAACAAGTTAAGCTCTATGATAATGTTTGATGCTCGAGTCTTGTGGAAATGATGTGGAAAAGTTTGTGAAAAAACTAGCAGGTAGAGGTTAAGCCCGGAGACAAAGAGATTAAATTTTTGAAAATTGTTCTATAGTGGAGACTACATTCATCTATTGTTTTGATTGTAGTGTTGATTATCTATCAACTCAAGGTTGCACATACATTAAGCTCATATTGTATATATATAATACACGATATCAGATATTGTACATACAAACATAACGAAATAATGGCAAAAAGTGTTGCAGCCAATACAAAAGTTTGTTTATGAGTTCTGATAAGCAATGCAAACGCCAGTTTATAGCATTTTCATGGTTGAGACGAATTGATGTAATATCTCTTTAAAAAATATAATTATGTGATTTTCTCAATAATTTAAACTTTAAAGATTTAGTTTGCCATGTGTTGATTTTTTAATTACTCAAATTTCAGTATTAGTCACATATCTTCATATTTTTTTTAGTTTTAGTTTTTTTAATCGGGAGTGTTCATACAACATTATACAATAGCACCACATAACACTGCATTATTATCACATTTGCATATATTTTTTTGCATCTCCTTTCAAAGAAAGCTTCGCCAATCTCAATAGCCATTTTTCCCCCAACGATCTATATGCCAAAATCATGTTCCACTGAATATTGTATACTTTTTCACGCTGTATATTATTTATCATTGTCTTTTAATTTTTTTATTCATCCTTTGATTAATACCCCACTGCTGTATACGGGATGCAAAGTTTTTTATGCAAAGATAATTCATGTTTCAGGTGGATTATCACAGCATATTTAATCTCTAGAAGCACTGTCAGAAAATTTTATGCCAGAATGATTTGAAAAAGATTTAACATTTTCAAATTTATCTTAACTTAATTTGAAATATGATATTGTTAGTATTATTCACCTGCTGCATTCAAAGCCCCGTGCTTTGCCACAGACCAACAATATTTTTGGAACTTAAAATTCATAACGAAGCTCTTAAGAAAGTTTCTCGCCATGACAGCGAAAAGAAAACATAATCTTTGCTCTTGCAACCGATTACTTTCTGTTGCTCTATGATGATGCCTAGAGGAGAGTATATCTCGAATGACGACTAATCTGTTAGCTGAGAGTGTGTCAACTTTATTTTCTATACAAGGATTGATTAGGAAATCCTCGAGGACGCAATATATTGGATAATTTCTATATGGATTGACAGAAATCTTACTATATCTGGAGATACCGACGATCAAAATACTGGTTTAGCATTTGATTCATTTTGTTTTCGTGGATCTTTTTATTTTTGGATGCTTAAATCTAACGTTGAGACCATATTCTGTTTTTCCATCTGAACATACATAATGGACTGCCTTTTTTCTGGCTCTTTTCATTGGCTTATCTTACTCTCCTCAAACATGACAGAATGCAAGTCATCAGATATATATGGCACTGTATTTTGGCAAAAGTTTTCATTCACATAGATTAGATTAGTTATCTGTCGGGGTTCTGTGTATCAAAGTAGGATGCTATTCTTATTATATATCTCCATTAATGGTGGCAAATCACAAATAACCTGCCTGACTCAAGGGGCTTTGGCCTTTCATCCACCTTGTTATCATTTCTAAAGAATTTTTAGGCTGATCTATCGGAACCATATGACCGGCGTTGTGCACTTTCAGAAAAGCAAGTGGTCCATATCCTTTCTGCAATCCAGCCTCTGCACCATCTACGGTGAATGGAGCCGTGGATGCTGCTAAGTATTTCTTCTGCCCCGACCATTTCATGGCATCAAGCCAGTTCGAGTTCCCTGCCCAAATCACACGAATACATTGTAAAATGTCCCAATGAGATGTGTAGTACTTTCAGAAGCTAGATGCTGGGGTCTTTCTGTAAGGCCCGAAAATATTAAGTTCTTAATTATGGGATTTAAGATTTAAATTCCGAATAAAAGTGAAAAGATGAATTGAAGAAGTTAAGAAATTAGAGATTTCAATTTCGGGTCAGAAATATTTAATTTGAGGATTTTTGGATTTTAAGATTTTAATATCCGGAATTCTTAAATTAAAAGATTAAAAACATTTGAATTGATATTTATGAAATTTAAGATGTGAATTCCAAGATGATAAATATCAAGGATTTAATTTGAGGATGAAATTCGAGAAAGGACCCATATGCAAATATTGAGAAGTTCAAGGACTAAAATGCGATAAGGTGCGAAATGATTTAATTTTAATTCGAGAATATTTAATTTGAGAATATTTAGAGTTTAGATTGGAATTCTAATATTCTTAAATTATTTAGAATTGAAATTGAATTAAAAGATTGGTCGAGGACCAAATTGCAATTATTGAAGAATTCAGGGACTAAATTGCAATTAGGCCAATATATATCTAAATTCACATATTCCTAGCCTTCATTCACGTGGGATTCAGAGGGGAATCAGAAAAGAAACCGTGAGAAAAGAAAAGAGAAGGGTTAAGGCATTTTTGCCTTTTCAAACTCCGATATCTTTTGATCCGTCTGGTAGAATTTCCAATTGAACATATATTTGCGATCACAGCTCCGAGTGCTACGTTTTGATGTAAGTTTTATGAAGTTCTACCATGTTTGAATTTTAAGTTGTTGTTAGAATTAAGATTTGATTGTATAAACATGTTCTAGCATATACGACGATAGCATATCCAAGACGGATCGAGAAAAGATCGTCGTTTGGACATGTTTTGAAATATTGAAAGATTTCTCGAAAATCTGATTTTTATGGATGATATTCACGTGTATAAGCTGCTGAAATTTTTGATGTTATTATGTTAAGGTGGTAATCATATTGATGTTTAAGCTTTTGGAAAGATCGAAATCGTACCGTTACGTCGCCGGTTCAAGATTTTGAATTGTTATGCATTCTAAATGTCTAGAGCTCATCTTCAAGTTTATTGTGGATGAATTGAATATGAGATTATGTTTAGAATGAAGATATAATGATATTTGAATCGAAAGATTTATCGAACTCGAATAGTTGCGATGTCGATAGAATTCCGATTGTCTTAGAAAGATTTGAACTGAATAAGTTTTAATGAAACATCGATTCAGATTTGAACTTGATGTTTAGCTATGTTATAAATCATTTCAGATTTGAATTGAAGATTATCGAAGTCGAATCGACGAGTTCGAGTTCGAATGACTAGAAGTGTTTGAAGTTGAATCAAGAATACCTTCAAGTAGCACTGATTGAAATGAGCAGATTTTGATTACCGATTTGGCTAGCATTGAGATGACATAATTGGCAAGTTGTTATTGATCAGCATTTGCAAGACTTTGCAATGATTCAAGATGATTGAATCCCGATCACAGGTATGAATCGACATTATTCCTGCCAGGTAGAACAACTCGAAAACGTGGTGGTTTTCGAGTTATCCTGAAATCACATACGTAGTTGTTTCAGTGCTTTTATGTGATTTATATGAGTTTTGATGCTTTGATTGATTATGTTATTATAAGTTCAAGATGTTTTATAGTCTTTAATGCATACAGCTTATGTTGCATTCATCTTGAACTCCAGCCTGTAAAGCATAAGGGCAGATTAGCCTAGATTGCGAAATGACGTTTGGAGAATTATAGTTGAGCGGCATGGATTGCAGCCTTCGCTTTCAGAGCCAGAAGACTCTCTATAATTGCACCAAAATCAGAGGATTAAGATACTTGATTCCGCCTCGATTGGGAGTGTCGGCGGTTTGATAGTTATTTTATTCCTCGGGATCCCAAAGAACTAAGCTTTGTTGATATCAGATTTGATAGCCTTTTTCTTGGCACATGCATTGCATTTATGCATTAACCTAGAGTTTTCTATGGTTTAGATTATGCAGTTATAATGCTAGCATGTTGTGATACACTATTCTAGATATGAATGTGTGTTATTGCTTTAGATGAATCATTATGTGTTAAGAGTTTAAGCGGCGATGATGATTCTATGAATTACATGTTATTACATGTTTTATGATTTTAGAGTTTTATAGCATATAGATTCCATATGCTTTCATGATGTATATGCATGTCTTTCATACTGAGATTTATTCTCACCGGAGTTATCCGGCTGTTGCTTTATTTGTATGTGTGCATTGCATCAGGTTGGGGCATGATCAAGTTAGAGTTGGCTTGGATAGCTTGAGAAGAGAGATAGCATGTGGTGATTCGGGTTTTAAGTAGATGACATGTATTTATGGTTTGGTAAACATGTTAGAAAGCAAGAACCTTTGTATATATTATTTTTGCCAAGTATTGATTTATACTTGAGAGTTCATGTATTCTAGATCACTTAGTATGAGTTTGAATGCATGTAAATTATGTAGAATCATGTTGAGAAATTTATATGAAGTTTGTATGAGATTTGGAATCAATTATACAGCAAAGAAGCATTTTTATTCTCTGGACAGGGTGCCCGCTCGATCGGGTGAACTTCACCGATCGAGCGAGGCCTGTATTTTGCAAAAACAGAGGAGTAAGTTTTTGGGCTCGCTCGATCGGGAGATTTTCACCGATCGAGCGAGGCCAAAATGGATTCAGACCGAGAGCTGCAATTTTATGCTCGCTCGATCGGTAACATTTACCCGATCGAGCGAGGGGCCTTATTTAAAAAAATAATAATTTTTTTAGCTCTTGGTTTATTATTCTTGTATTGTTTGATTAATTGTTAATTAATCATTTATTGCCCTAAGATGAGATTAGCAACCCGGGTCTCCACAACAGGTGGTATCAGAGCGTAAAGTCTTGGAGCATAAAGTCTTGAACTCAGATAGAAGTTGAGCGGGGTAGATGGAGTCGCATGCATTTATAGTATTGCATGATTATGCTTTACTTGCTTTACAGAATTGTATGCGACGATGATTGTTTGATTGAACACGACTTGCTTTATTGAGATAAGAATTACATGCTTATATGCTGATATGTATGCCTGAGTTATTGAATTCATTAGAAATAGTGAATTCGTCTTAAGCATGTACTATGTGAAAAAAACATGAGTATTTGCAAGTATGTGTTCTATTCAGAAGCATGAGATTATATGTATGTTATACTGCAATTGTATGTTATAATCTCTGTCATATATATTGCTTCTGTTATCGAATAAGACAGCTTATGCAGAGAGTATGAGAACCACAGACAGAACAGAACAGCAGATAGAACAGAACAGTGTTGAGGTAAGTTTTTGAGCCGATTGCACTGAGGAGTATGTTAGTTGAACAACTCCAAAGCTATGAATCATCAACTCAGAAAGATACAGAATATGCTATGTCTAGAAAGGAGTTGATTTGAAGAGCTGGATCAGTTGTTCAAGAGAAGCATATTCAGATGAACATAGAACCAGCCTGATTTTATATCAACTCCAGGACTTAGCAAGAAGTTGGTGAAGTTGCCAGAAGAAGTACTGAAATTGTTTGGCAGGTAAGTAAATAGAATTGTTTCTTTCCGTATATGCTAAAGATGATAGAATAGTAGAGACGCATAAGTTGATTTCAAGCCAGTAAGAGAAGAACGAAATTATGAACCGGTAGTACGAGGCAGAGTTGAATTTTATTCATGCCTCTGTAATTGTGGAAACACTATGATCATCACCTCCACTACAACTTCCATAGCAGTATAGCTATGAAGCAAGAGATAGTGGCAACAGCAGCAAAGATTGATTCAGTCTAAACGCCAGCAGATGAAGACATATAAGCATAGCTTCCTTAGCTGAAACAGATCGAGAGAACATGTGAATGACAGATAAGGTCATAGGCAATGCAAGTACAGAAAATAAGGCTCAAGTTGTATCAGATAAGAATATTACAGGTAAGTGAGTTAATTATAGTTAACCGCTTATATATTGATTGCATAGCATACATTCATAGATCAGTGATTTGTTATGCTATAATCTGTATCTGATGAGCCTGTATTCATCGTATTTGCTGAAATTTTGCCTTTGAGTAGATGGAATATATTTGTAAGATTCTATGAAATACAGACTTGAGGAAATAAAATTGAATATGCTAATATCAGACGTGAGATATTAAGCTAGAATGCATTATAGATATTAATGCAATAACTGAGTATCAGATAAGAATTGATTGATTCTGTGCAGTGATTAAGTTAGATCAGCAATATCAATGAGTAGAGATCTATTTGATATGAGTTGCAGAAATAAATTTCTATTATGTCGGTACTGTTTATATCACGATGACCGTAGAAGAATGTCAGTAGAAGTTTAGTCGATATATTGAACTAGTACAGCAGTAACCTAGAATTGACAGCTATGTCAGTGGTTAGAATGTACAGAAATAGTTTAATGCCATATTTCGACCTTTCTACGACATGAATGCGGTTCTATATAGAGTGTTGTCTAGTACAATGGTATTATGACAATTAGTATAGAAGAGCATTACTTGAACTGAAGAACTTCAGAAACAGCTAGCAGATTTAGTAGAAAAGAGTTATGTAGTACCGAAATGATGATTAATTCTATGACAATAAGTTAAGTCGAAAAGAGTATATTCGACTATTGTCAGCTGAGAATTAAGAATTAATAAATGAAATTATATCAATAGAGAATAAGAAAAATCAGTTACAGTTGAGCTTTTTCTTCAATTTTGTTGAAGCTATTCTATCATAGAAATCATGATTCTTGAGTTTCTTGCTATCGATTCTGAGGTTTTTGTATTCGACCTCGATCGACTTTGATTGACTCTTATTCATTTGCTAGAGTCTGATTTGATTTACTCGCTTTAAGTTTTGATATGCAAGTGAGTTGTTTTCACTGTGCAGATTTTGTCATTCAGAATGTTTGATTTTGGGTGACCTTGACTTGAGCGAGTTCCTTTGATTTGAAATTTGAGAATTCTGGATTATTTGATGTGAATATTCAGTTTATCTTGAAGAATTTGGCTTGTAACTGATAGAAATTCAGATTCAGACTATTAGCAAGATTTCTGGGTTTTAGCTAATTGCTGGATTTATTGGGTACAGATCTGTACTTGTTGTATGTTTATGCTTGACAAATACTTAAACGATCAGAATTGTTGTGATCCAAGCTAAACTTGAATTAGTTTGGAAAGATAAAAGCAATATTGATCTTAGATCAAGCAATAGAATATTGATTGAGAATGCTAGATTAAGATAAGAGATAAGACAGCAGAGCAGAACAGATGAATGTTTGTGGTGATTAATCGTTTGATTATGCCAGATATTCTAGACATGGAATATCAGATTCTGAAAGAGGCATATGACAACAGATTTAATATCCATTCAGTTGTCTAAACATGTATGAGGTACATGTAGTCTTTACTTGGAGATGAGTATTGGTGAAAGAAATGAAAGCAGATACGACATAATTGACAGTACCAATACGAAAATTCCAGTAAAAGAAGCAGAAAAGAAGAACTCAAGTGGTTTATGTAACAGATTAGTTACATAAGAGTTGAAATCAGATCAACTTTGTGAACGACTTTGATTCGAATCTACTCGAATCGTCATGATTTTGAGGTTTAGAGTGTAGTAGATTTTGACAGATTCATGAATATGTTGTATTAGATATGATACAAACATAAAAAGATTTTGGTTATACATTTAGCAAGATGATCAGGTTACAGGAATTATTGAAATCTATTGTCGAGATAGAGACTTTAGATTTGTTTTCTAGATTGTGGCATTGATTGTCAGATGTTCTGAGTGTTTGGTTGTATGAGATTTCATTATACCATCCTCTGATTAGTGGACTATCAGATGTGATTATCCAGATTTCTGAGGATATGCTCAGAACTATAGTACTAGATTCGGTACTAGTTGATTGATTATTTGCCACGTGATTACCATAATTCCTGTAACAGCTATTTGATAGATATAAAGACATTATTTTGATGATTGATTGATCAGAAACACAGAATTGTCTTTATATTGAAATAAAATTTCAGAAATATCAGCTATCAGACCAGCTATGAGTCACGAAATGATAGCGAAGGTGAAGATGGCTTTGAACAGAATAAGAATAGAACAGTATAGACAGAATGAGCAAATGAGTAACAGATATAGATTTGAAGCCTGAACAGAATGATCAGTTAAGAAGTTCTTTTCCGAGAATCATTAGGTTCAGAAAGAGGTTTCATAATTGATTCCTATGAGTATTTGATCTAGCTTATGGATTAATACTCGAATTGTCAGATAGATGAATTGTTATCCATATGCATTGGCTAAAGAATATCAGCTAGAATATGTATGTGCATTCAATTCAGATACAACAGAAGTAGATAAGATGTTAAGCAAGACAGATGAACTGATGCAGAATTCGATCATGAGAAAGAGCAACTTAGATATAAGTTGACTCAGTTATTATATGTATTGCAGAAGCAATCAGAAAGAAAAATTAAGATACGATAGAAGAAAAGATATCATAATAGATATCGAAAGCTCAGAGAATTGAAGTAAGTAGTACTTCAGTTAGTTATACGCTTACGAGAATCAGCAGTAAGATCGAATGCGATTTCGAGGACGAAATCATTCCTTAGAGGGGAGGAATTGTAAGGGCCGAAAATATTAAGTTCTTAATTACGGGATTTAAGATTTAAATTTCAAATAAAAGTGAAAAGATGAATTGAAGAAGTTAAGAAATTAGAGATTTCAATTTCGGGTCAGAAATATTTAATTTGAGGATTTTTGGATTTTAAGATTTTAATATCCGGAATTCTTAAATTAAAAGATTAAAAAAATTTGAATTGATATTTATGGAATTTAAGATATGAATTCAAAGATGATAAATATCAAGGATTTAATTTGAGGATGAAATCCGAGAAAGGACCCATTTGCAAATATTGAGAAGTTCAAGGACTAAAATGCGATAAGGTCCGAAATGATTTAATTTTAATTTGAGAATATTTAATTTGAGAATATTTAGAGTTTAGATTGAAATTCTAATATTTTAAAATTATTTAGAATTGAAATTGAATTAAAATATTGGCCGAGGACCAAATTGCAATTATTGAAGAATTCAGGGACTAAATTGCAATTAGGCCAATATATATCTAAATTCACATATTCCTAGCCTTCATTCACGTGGGATTCAGAGGGGAATCAGAAAAGGAACCGTGAGAAAAGAAAAGAGAAGGGTTAAGGCATTTTTGCCTTTTCAAACTCCGATATCTTTTGATCCGTCCGGTAGAATTTCCAATTGAACATATATTTGCGATCACAGCTCCGAGTGCTAAGTTTTGATGTAAGTTTTATGAAGTTCTACCATGTTTGAATTTTAAGTTGTTGTTAGAATTAAGATTTGATTGTATAAACATGTTCTAGCATATACGACGATAGCATATCCAAGACGGATCGAGAAAAGATCGTCGTTTGGACATGTTTTGGAATATTGAAAGATTTCTCGAAAATCTGATTTTTATGGATGATATTCACGTGTATAAGCTGCTGAAATTTTTGATGTTATTATGTTAAGGTGGTAATCATATTGATGTTTAAGCTTTTGGAAAGATCGAAACGTACCGTTACGCCGTCGGTTCAAGATTTTGAATTGTTATGCATTCTAAATGTCTAGAGCTCATCTTCAAGTTTATTGTGGATGAATTGAATATGAGATTATGTTTAGAATGAAGATATAATGATATTTGAATCGAAAGATTTATCGAACTCGAATAGTTGCGACGTCGATAGAATTCCGATTGTCTTAGCAAGATTTGAACTGAATAAGTTTTAATGAAACATCGATTCAGATTTGAATTTGATGTTTAGCTATGTTATAAATCATTTCAGATTTGAATTGAAGATTATCGAAGTCGAATCGACGAGTTCGAGTTCGAATGACTTGAAGTGTTTGAAGTTGAATCAAGAATACCTTCAAGTAGCACTGATTGAAATGAGCAGATTTTGATTACCGATTGGGCTAGCATTGAGATGACAGAATTGGCAAGTTGTTATTGATCAGCATTTGCAAGACTTTGCAATGATTCAAGATGATTGAATCCCGATCACAGGTATGAATCGACATTATTCCTGCCAGGTAGAACAACTCGAGAACGTGGTGGTTTTCGAGTTATCCTGAAATCACATACGTAGTTGTTTCAGTGCTTTTATGTGATTTATATGAGTTTTGATGCTTTGATTGATTATGTGATTATATGTTCAAGATGTTTTACGGTCTTTAATGCATACAGCTTATGTTGTATTCATCTTGAACTCCAGCCTGTAAAGCATAAGGGCAGATTAGCCTAGATTGCGAAATGACATTTGGAGAATTATAGTTGAGTGGCATGGATTGCAGCCTTCGCTTTCAGAGCCAGAAGACTCTCTATAATTGCACCAAAGTCAGAGGATTAAGATACTTGATGCCGCCTCGATTGGGAGTGTCGGCGGTTTGGTAGTTATTTTATTCCTCGGGATCCCAAAGAACTAAGCTTTGTTGATATCAGATTTGATAGCCTTTTTCTTGGCACATGCATTGCATTTATGCATTAACCTAGAGTTTTCTATGGTTTAGATTATGCAGTTATAAATGCTAGCATGTTGTGATACACTATTCTAGATATGAATGTGTGTTATTGCTTTAGATGAATCATTATGTGTTAAGAGTTTAAGCGGCGATGATGATTCTATGAATTACATGTTATTACATGTTTTATGATTTTAGAGTTTTATAGCATATAGATTCCATATGCTTTCATGATGTATATGCATGTCTTTCATACTGAGATTTATTCTCCCCGGAGTTATCCGGTTGTTGCTTTGTATGTATGTGTGCATTGCATCAGGTTGAGGCATGATCAAGCTAGAGTTGGCTTGGATAGTTTGAGAAGAGAGATAGCATATGGTGATTCGGGTTTTAAGCAGATGACATGTATTTATGATTTGGTAAACATGTTAGAAAGCAAGAACCTTTGTATATATTATTTTTGCCAAGTATTGATTTATACTTGAGAGTTCATGTATTCTAGATCACTTAGTATGAGTTTGAATGCATGTAAATTATGTAGAATCATGTTGAAAAATTTATATGAAGTTTGTATGAGATTTGGAATCAATTATACAGCAAAGAAGCATTTTATTCTCTGGACAGGGTGCCCGCTCGATCGGGTGAACTTCACCGATCGAGCGAGGCCTGTATTTTGCAAAAACAGAGAAGTGAGTTTTTGGGCTCGCTCGATCGGGAGATTTTCACCGATCGAGTGAGGCCAAAATGGATTCAGACCGAGAGCTGCAATTTTATGCTCGCTCGATCGGTAACATTTACCCGATCGAGCGAGGGGCCTTATTTTTAAAAAAAAAAAATTTAGCTCTTGGTTTATTATTCTTGTATTGTTTGATTAATTGTTAATTAATCATTTATTGCCCTAAGATGAGATTAGCAACCTGGGTCCCCACACTTTCTTACAGAGCCAGTTGCATATCAGATCATATTCTCTAGCATACACAAGTAACTTGATCCCATCCTCCAACAGTGCAGGTATTCCTACTTCAAGATTTCTCATCCAGTCTCCGGTCATAGCGTAGTACACCATGGCGCTGCATGAGACGAACTCTATGTCACCAACACCAAGAGCGATTTTGACGGGTTCCAGTTCCAGAAACCGCTCCAGGTTAGAGAAGTCATAGCACAGGGTACCCTTACACTTCTTTCTTATATCATAGTACTGCACATGCAACCGATTTAAAATGCTTCTTGTAGTTAAACAGTGTATTTTGTTCTCAAGAGACATGATAAGCACATGTTAAAGAATGATATAACTTACAAACATTTACTTCGACTATCTAGGCCTAAAGAACAGCAATAGACACCAGAGTTATTTTTATCGCCGTTGATATGGAAACACATGGAAGGCTGAAGTTTAAAGTAATACCACAAAGTTTAGCTTCTTTTGCACATTGTAAAACTTTTGGTTTAAAGCTATCGTACTCATCCTATGTGAGTAGTTTCATTTTCAAAGCAAAATCAGTGTACGCTTGATATTGGATTTCTGGGTTAGTGAATCCATTTCCTATGGCCATTCCCTGCGAAAATAAGAATTCGAATCCGTAAAAACAACTTTCTGACTAGATGTTATTCAATGGCAGCAACATATAGAACTACTTGAGAAGCACATAAAAACCTTTAAATTGATATGAATGCCTTCTTTGTCTTTGTTTCCTTTATTAATTCGAGAAACCAACACAGGAATATAGTGCCCCGCATAAGATTCTCCGGTTATGTAGAAATCATTCCCTGCGAACTTTGGATGCCCCTTGAAAAACTCCTGACAGTCATCATAAAACTCTTTTGATATTAAGAAATCAAGAATCATAATTCGTATTATTTCATGAAATTGAGAATCATGATATTGAGAAAGACCTACAAGAAGTCATATAGATCATTGCCAACATCTTCCTCATTGTGTCTAATGTCAGCATCGGCAGAACTGTAGCTAAAACCGGTCCCGGTTGGTTGGTCGATGAAAGATCATATTGTGCACATGTATTTTAAATTATTTCCTTATTACATTCGATTTCTATCTTTGGAGTTTTGTCTTTCTTAGACAAGTGTTAAAGTTGGTAATATTGATTAAATCTGATACGAAATATTTAATATCAAATGATATTTTGTTTCCCTGATATGTAGGTTCTTATTTATGGAAACAATTTGAAGTTCTATTTAAAGGAGTGCATAGGATCGATCAAAGACGACAATCAAGAGAGAAGAAAGTGAAACGTAGAGAGCAAAATACATAGAAAAATTACTGAAGAAATTCTAGAGTGTTGAAGATCTATCATTGAAGAATTTCTGAAGAGATACTACTGCTACGCTGTGTTGCCGAGTAGTGTTGGAAACACTGAAGAACACATGAGTGAAGTGTTGTTCAGAAAGTGTTTCTTTGGTTTTCGTTTTTCGGCTTAGTACTTCCTATTGATGTTTTATTCTAGTTCTTACTAGTTTTTAGGAAGTCTTTTATTTTCTCAATTTGTTGAGAAAAATAGTTTTTCATAAAACAATCACTAGTTGGTTTTTGTAAACTGATTTTATTTTTCTAGTGATTATTTCGCCATGAGGCATCGCACAAGTACTTGATACTTGTGCATAATTATCTGTGTTATTGTTTACTTTTTCTATTAGTTAAATAATCTGTTGCACAGTGTTATCGTGAAGTGTTGACAACACTAACAGATAACACTCACTCAAAAAGTTTTCTGGTATTTCTGTGGTTTTAGACTGTCCAAATCTAACAAGTGGTATCAGAGACATTCACTTGACGATACTAAGTGTGATTCTGTTTTTGTGTTTGACAGGACATCACAATGGAAATACCTTATTCAGGAACTGCTCAACGTCCTCCAACCTTGGATGCATCCAACTATGCTATCTGGAAAGTCAGGATGCGTGTTTACATCAATCGATTGATGGAAGGGCATGGCAATGTGTGCTACAAGGCTGGAATCCACCAAGAAGAACTGATGGAGAAGGAGACTTTCCACTCAAACCAGAAACGGAATGGAATGCCGAAGAAACTGCTGCTTCGAATATGAACAACAAAGCCCTTAATGTTATTTTCACTGCTCTTGATTCTAATATGTTTTCTCTGGTCACTAATTGTGTTTGTGCTAAACAGGCCTGGGAAAAACTTCAAATGCACTGTGAAGGATCCGATAGTGTGCGTCGAACCAAAAGAAGGATTCTCACTACTCAGTTTGAAAATCTGAGAATGGAAGAAAGTGAGACGATTGATAATTATGAACGCCGCTTGAGGAAGATTGAAAATGAGGCAATTGATCATGGTGATGCTATTTCGAATGAACGAATTGTGAGCAAAGTGTTGAGATCACTGCCTGAAAGATTTCAAATGAAGATTTGTGCAATTGATGAATCAAAAGACACATCAATTCTGGGATTGGATGAATTGATGAGTTCACTACGAACATATGAGTTGGAGATGAATGTAGGGAAAAAGGAAAAAGGTAAGTCTATTGCACTTCAAGTTTCTAACGACTCATATAATGATTTTGTTGATTTGACACAGGGAGTAAACGAGTCTGATCTAGGAGATGATTCCATTGCCTTTCTTACCAAACAATTTGGTACCTATTTGAAAAGGATGATAGATTCAAAGAAACCTGGTCAGAAGCCCAAAGTTTTAAATACTCCTGCTGTTGGAAAACCCTTAAGAATCGGTGGACCAGAACAGAATAACATCCCATCAAAGAGTCAAAATCGATTTCAAAATGAAGGAAAAACCTTGAATAACTCAAAGAGGTTTGAGTCTGTGAAGTGTCATGAGTGCACTGGCTTTGGTCACTTTGCTAATGAGTGTCCAACCAGACTTCGCAAAGGAATGAGTGCTTCCCTAAGTGATGATGAAGATGAGGAGGGTACAGAAAAAGGAGATGATGAGACTCACAATGCACTGTTAGTTTTGGTACAGCAGAAAAACAGTGTTGTCACAGGTGTCCCAATACTTGGTCACAACACTGACCAAAAGTTATTCTGTGTGAATGCATTTGTTTCTGGAGACTCAAATCAGGAAGCTGGTGAAGTAGAACTTTCTTGGGATAATGCTCAGAAGATGTATGAAGAATTGTATAATGATTGGATAGTAAGGAACAAGTCAAATTCTGCTTTAACAAAGGAGAACAGTGAACTAAAAGTTTCAGTGGCTAGACTTGAAGTTGTTCTGAGCAAGAAGGATTTAGAACTTGGCAAGGTTAAAGAAGAGCTTGGAAGCGCCAATGCAACTCTTGCAAAGTTTAATTCGAGCAAGACCAAGCTGGATTCAATTCTGATGATGGGAAAAGATGATAGAGCTGGTCTAGGCTTTCATAATAGCAAGTTTGAAGAAGGGGAGTCATCAAAAACTATTTTTGTCAAGGAGAACAATAACTCTGTTAAGAATCCAACTGTAATTCCAAAAGAAAAACCAATTCCTTTGAAGACACAAGCTCCTGTTCAGAGGAAAAATCAAAAGAAGCGTAGGTTTGTTTGTCATTACTGTCACAAGTAAGGTCACATCAAGCCTTACTGTTTCAAACTCAGGTATGACTATATGTACTGGAATTCCAGGCAAGAGCTGTCATCAGTATTGCCAACACTGAACCAGAACACTGCTAGGAGCAAAAATACTGAGAAAAAGGTTTGGGTACCAAAAGCTAAATCCAGTTGTAATGTTGTTTATACTTTCTTGAAAACTAATGTTGCAGGTCATTGGTACTTCGACAGTGGCAGTTCACGCCACATGACAGGATTGAAGAAGTATCTTTCTGACTATATTGAACAGGATAAAGGAAAAGTGACTTATGGAGGAGGAGCTAATGGAAAGATTGTTGGAAAAGGCAAATTGAATGTAGAAGGACTGCCTAAGCTTCACAATATTCTACATGTTGAAGGATTAAATGTTAATCTTATTAGTATTAGTCAACTTTGTGATGATGATCTTATGTTAAATTTGATAAGAATCTATGTCAATTATTTGATAAAAGTAACTCTTGTGTTTTGACAGGAACTAGATCATCGGACAACTGTTATCAACTTGGAGAATAAATTGCTTGTAAATTCACCAAGGTTGATGATTTGAATTTATGGCATCAAAAGTTAGGACATGCTAACTTCAAAGCTCTGAAGAAACTGAGCAATAATGAAGCTGTTCGTGGGATGCCAAATTTGACTTCTGAAGTTCCATACGTGTGTGGAGACTGTCAAAAAGATCTGAAAGGGAAAACAATTGAAGACCATATTGATGATCTGCTAGATACTGTTGCTCCACAGACTGATTCCAGTGTTGTCAATAGTGTTGTCCCACCTGAAAAATCACCCAGCACAACACTGAGTCCAACACTGACTATGGATGAACATAATACAGAAGATCAGGATGATTTTGAAGATGAAATACAAGATGCTGGACATGATGTACCTAGCAAAATTCAGAAAAACCATCCTACTTCACAAATCATAGGAGATGCACAAGGAAGGATGCAGACCCGAAGAAAGGAAAAAGTTGATTATCGAAAGATGAGCGGGTTAGTGTGCACGACTTCCGCATACTCTCAGATAAGACATTCTTGCTTTGTGTCTAGTATTGAACCAAAAAATATTGGTGAAGCTTTAAAAGACGAGTTTTGGGTCAATGCTATGCATGATGAACTTGAACAATTTGTTAGGAATGATGTGTGGATCTTAGTTCCTCCACCTGATCATAGTAATATCATTGGAACAAAGTGGATTTTTAAGAACAAAACTGATGAATCAGGAAATATTGTAAGGAACAAAGCTAGATTAGTAGCTCAAGGGTATGCACAAGTTGAGGGGTGGAATTTGATGAAACCTTCGCACCTGTAGCCCGAATAGAGTCTGTTAGATTACTGTTAGCTATTGCTTGTCACATGAAGATGAAACTTTTTCAAATGGATGTCAAAAGCGCATTTTTGAATGGAATTTTGAATGAAGAAGTTTATGTAAGACAACCAAAGGGATTTGAAGATCCAAATCATTTTGATCATGTTTATAAGTTGAAGAAGGCCTTATATGGATTGAAACAAGCACCTCGTGCTTGGTATGGAAGGCTCACGGAATATTTGCTTGACATTGGATTCAAAAGAGGTGAGGTAGACAAAACATTTTTTGTTCAAAAAGTACAAGGTAAAATTCTTATTTGTCAAATCTATGTTGATGACATAATTTTCTGTGCTTCATCTCAAAAACTTGTGAATGATTTTGTTGAAAGCATGACTGCTACCTTTGAAATGAGCATGGTAGGAGAATTGAATTACTTTCTAGGTTTACAAGTGAAACAAATGAGTGATGGAATCTTTTTGTGTCAAAGCAAATATGCTAAGAATTTGATAAAGAGATTTTGTACTGATCATGTTAGACATATGAAAACACCAATGGGAAATAATGAAAAAATGTGCAAAGACAGTGTTGCTGACAGTGTTGACAACACTCTGTACAGAAGCATAATTGGAAGTCTGCTGTATTTAAGTGCAAGACAACCTGATATTATGTTCAGTGTGTGTTTGTGTGCCCGATATCAATCTGATCCTAAAGTCACACATATGAAGGCTGTAAAACGAATTTTGAAGTATGTTGCAGGAACTTTAGACTTGGGGCTATGGTACTCTAACGAAACCAATACTAATTTGGTAGGCTATAGTGATGCTGATTGGGAAGGAGATGTTGATGAAAGAAAAAGCACCACGGGTGGTTGTTTTTATTTGGGTAACAACTTGATGTCATGGTATAGTAGGAAACAGAACTGTGTGTCACTTTCCACTGCTAAATCCGAATATGTAGCAGCAGAAAGTTGATGTTCTCAATTAATTTGGATGAATCAAATGCTGCAAGACTATGGTCTTAAAAGTGAAACACCAACTGTGTACTGTGATAACTCAAGTGCTATAGATATATCAAAAAACCCAGTACAACACTCTCGAACTAAACACATTGACATAAGACATTACTTCATTCGAGATTTAGTTGAGAAGGACATGATCCAAATGGAGTTTGTCGGGACCAATAATCAACTGGCCGATATTTTTACAAAAGCATTAAACTTTGAGAGATTCTCTAGTTTAAAGAAATCTCTCAACATGTGTTCTTTAAAAGCACTCACAGTTGTTGTCCTGAAGTGTTGCCAACACTGAAGGACAACACCAATCATGCATGTGCATTTTTAGGACTTTAGGCATACTGCATATTCATAATGTTCTATGTTTTGCACTATTTGATAATACTGACTAACACTTTGTAGTTTTTCTGCCAAAGTTATTTTCAGATCACACTTGCCATGAAAAAGAGCTTTAAACCACGAATTAGTTGAGGGATGTTCGTGTATTCCATGATCTTGTCCCATGTGAAAAGTGGTTTTAAAAATTAAAAAGCATGGTTTGATAAAATTTCAGTGACCAATGTCTTGAAAATCAAACAAAAATCGGAAGAAAATTGGAAAAAGTTACCTAAAAGAGTCCAATGAAGACCGTTCTTTTAGTGTGCAGGCTACCACTTCTGAATCAAAATAAAAAGAAGAAAAACATGGCTCTGGAAGTGTGAAAAATTTCAAAATATTTTGAAAACTACAGTGTTGTTGGAAGGTGTTGCCAACACTAGTGCTTAACACGTACTGCACACACTTTGCATACATTTTTGATCTAATCTCATTACATTCTGTTTAGACATAAATTAGGTCATGAATTTTGCATTTTTGTGATCATATCGAGCTCAGGGTTAAAAGTTCAAAGACGAACAAAAATTGGAAAAATTGCCCAACTTGCTGAAAATTGAAATTGTTTGTGATTGAACATGTTTCAATGGTGTTAAAACTCGATGTGGAGTTATTTATTTTGGAAAATTATTGATATATTCTTAAGTAAGAGTTTCAGGGTATCCTTAATTAATCAAATTTAATTTCCTTAATTAGAGAGATTCTTTTGATTTTTTTTTACCGTTTTAACCCCTTATCCCTATATATTTCTAAGCACTGTAGAAATTGATCTTATCGTCTTCAATCTTTTCTAACTCTCTCTGCAAAAATTCTCTGAAACCCTTAATTTCTATATTGTTTATAATGGCAGGCAAAGCTTTTGATTCGCATGATATACGATCGGAGATGGGTTATTAAGAGGAAGACAAGCCTTCGGAGCTATCTTATGATCCTATTCTCTCGATTGTACCTGTTGCCATTCAACCTACACCATTGGCAGAAATTGCTCCAGGGGAACCCGGGAACGAAATCGACCTTGAGAATCCTCCTGATTTCTCAGTGTTGAATCGTGTGTTCCCAACACAGCCAATAGCAAGGAGGTCAAAGCGCCAAGCGGGATTCAACCCCGATTTTACTACCACCAAGAGAATTCGTGGAAAATGGGAGACTTCTCGTCCTATTGTAGATGATCCAGATTTTTCATCTGGAGATGATTCTGCAGATCAAGACTTTGAGGTGGTTGCCATACCAAAACCTTCTGTTGCTGCAAAGGCCAACTCAAAGAATGAGGAATCATCAACGAGTGATGATTCATCTAAAGAAGATTCTACTGTTGTGGCTTCGAGTGAGAAAGAGCCAACTGCTGCTGTTGTTGATGATACCACAAAGACAACCACAGAGGTTCCAGTGTCTACTGATGAGGAAATTTCACTGGCCACTTTCATGGCTAATATTCGAAAGACCAAGGCTAAACCCATTGCATCTTCACAGGTTCCATCTGATGATGATGAACCAGATTCTGAAATGATGAAGGAATTTGAGAATAACCGGCCCCAGGAGTCTGATAGTTCATCCTCTTCAAGTTCTGAAGAAGAAAATTATGAGGATGCTGCTTCTAACGAATCTGGAAGTTCTGAGGAACAAGCTGCTGATGACAGTGTTGCCAACACTGATGACAACACTAAAGCCGAATCTGACTCTGAGATTGATCCTGATAAAGCATACAATCTTCAGTTTTATTCAAAAGAGTCTGCTGACGAATGGGAGAGTCTGTCTGGAAAGGACTGTTTGGAAGAAAGAAATATTGATGAAGTGTCTTTCGAAAAGCAGAACTTGGTGACTTTCTTGAAACAGCAGAATTTATATTCTACTGTCACCACTGCCGGACCATTTTCAAAAAGATCTGTGTTAGAATTTTACTGCAATCTGAACATGAAGACTGGAGATGAAGAATCATTTAAGTTTAGAAGAGTGTACATCCGAGGAAATGTGTATGATTTTACTCCTGTTTTGATCAATGAGCACTACAATACTCCTGATATCGATGATGATGCAGTTACTGAGGATATTGATCAAGTCACTAAAGTGATCACTGGAGGCATGGTTCAAAAATTTCCACTGCACCCAGACAGGTTGTCAGCTGCAAAGCTTACTTCTTTATTTTCTGTGCTTCACAAAATTGCGATCAAGAATTGGACTCCATCGACCAATACAACCGTGGTAACTAAGCCACAAGCACTTGCATTTTTTGCTATTGGAACTCAAGCACCTTTGGACTTTGGAAATTTGGTGTTTGAAAATATTATGACCTTTCGAGAAGGTGGTTGGAAAGCAACAAAGTTTCCGTTTCCTTCTTTGATCTATGGTATGCTGGAATCTCAAGGTTTCAAACCAGATGATGATGAAGAATTGATCGGAGGAGAAGAGCTTATCAAGATTGCACCTGGACTGTTGAAGGGAAATAGGAAGCTTGATCTACCATGGACTGGTGTTGTACCCAGTATTGCCAACACTGAGTCAGTTCCACCTATGACCGTTCATAACACTGCTCAGATTATGTTGAATGCTACTGCTATTCGCTCTTAAATGGCTCATGCTGAACAGAAAATTGCTCAAGCCAAAGCTGATCTCGAGTATTATGAAGCCTTATTGGCTGAGTACAGGCTTAAACTTGGACTAACAGGGCCCTCTGGACAAAAAAGGGGGAGTAGGATCAAGTGTTGATCAAGCTGAAAAGGAAGCTGTTTAGATATTTGGTTTTAAGATTTTTCTTATCCTTGTTCGAAAATATTTATTAATCTCTGATATGCTAATGCACTATCTGATACTCTGATCTTGTGTGTTGAGAGTCGGTGTTGACAATACAACCACACAACACTGTTTCTGAGATGCTTAAATTCAGGGGGAGCATTAGTTGCATAAAGATAGGGGGAGCTATTTGCACTTGTTTGTGTGTTTTGTCCAGAAAGGCAAAAAAGGGGAGTTTGAAAGATCATGTTGTGCACATGTCTTTTAAATTATTTTCTTATTACATTCGATTTCTATCTTTGGAGTTTTGCCTTTCTTAGACAAGTGTTAAAGTTGGTAATATTGATTAAATCTGATACGAAATATTCAATATCTAATGATATTTTGTTTCCCTGATATGTAGGTTCTTATTTATGGAAACAATTTAAAGTTCTATTTAAAGGAGTGCATAGGATCGATCAAAGATGACAATCAAGAGAGAAGAGAGTGAAACGTAGAGAGCAAAATACATAGAGAAATTACTGATGAAATTCTAGAGTGTTGAAGATCTATCATTGAAGAATTTCTGAAGAGATACTACTGCTACGCTGTGTTGCCGAGTAGTGTTGGAAACACTGAAGAACACACGAGTGAAGTGTTGTTCAGAAAGTGTTTCTTTGGTTTTCGTTTTTTGGCTTAGTTCTTCCTATTGATGTTTTATTCTAGTTCTTACTAGTTTTTAGAAAGTCTTTTATTTTCTCAATTTGTTGAGAAAAATAGTTTTTCATAAAAACAATCACTAGTTGGTTTTTGTAAACTGATTTTATTTTTCTAGTGATTATTTCGTCATGAGGCATCGCGCAAGTACTTGATACTTGTGCATAATTATCTGTGTTATTGTTTACTTTTGCTATTAGTTAAATAATCTGCTGCACAGTGTTATCGTGAAGTGTTGACAACACTAACATATAATACTCACTCAAAAAGTTTTCTGGTATTTCTGTGATTTTAGACTGTCCAAACCTAACAGTCGACGTATATAATATTCGATACCTTATCCCATCCAAACTTGTTCCATGTTAAGGAGAGGTGATAAGTGTAGTTAGTATGCATTATTTTATAGCATTTTGTGTTTAGTTTGCATGCATTTAAGTTATTTTTCGTTAGTTTTATTAGTGTTTTATGTTATGTGTTTGCATTAGACTCACCTGGTTGAATTTTGTAGGAAATTAATCAAAATTTGGGATTTCTGTGCGTTAAAGCCGCGCGCGCGCGAGCCTCTTTCTCGCGCGTGCGCAGAAGGGATGACCAGAGAGCTTACAGGGAAGCCGCGCGCGCGCGCGCGAGTTGATTGAGAATTCGCTGTTTTTTAACACTACGCGCGCGCGCGCGTATCCGCATGACCTAAGTTTCGAGATTTTTAGTTTGAATTGGATTCCAATTGGCGCGGCCCTATAAATAGAATTTTTATGCTCTTTTTCCGGACTTTTGGATCTTTTGGGAGAGGCGGCTACGGCACAGGATTGGGAGATTTTTCTCTTCTCTTTTATTTTATTTTATTTGTCAATTCATGATTAAAACTTGGTTTTGAATTATGAATTGTGAGTAGTTTTTCTTTATTTCGATCAAGGCCACGTGATTGGGCCAGACAATTTATGTAGAAAACTCGTTTGTTTATTTGAGATTTTCAGACTTAATTGAGTTTATTGATTATCAGATTTATCTTTGCCTTACAAATTTCTTGGCCAGTTATTTGTTTGCTTGTTAATCGATTCCAATTTGTACAGAGGAGGTTTCGAATTCGATCACTTTGGTTTTCAACATAGTGTAAAACTGACTAGAAATAGAATTCGGTTTCATTATGCGGTTTAGGTGTTTACTGAATTTTCACAGTGTTTATGCATTTGGATTTGATTAGAATTATGAAATATTAATCCGTCAAATTTGAATAGGTTTGATTGTTCTAGAAATAGTCTTTCGAACAATTTAGGAAAATTCCCGTAAATTATAATTAAGTCTGATATCTTAGATAGATTGCTTGTTGTGTGAATTGTCTGGTACCTACGTGTGTCCTTGATCGAAGTTTTTCCCAAATTTTAAGTAATCCGAAATATTTCAGCTTTATTTTAATTAATTTGAGTTTTATTGCAATTTTAGTTATTAGTTTAAAAACCTGAAATCGCTCTTTTTAATTAGCCTAGATTAAGTAGAAATAAATATATTTTGGTAATCATATTTTTACAGTTCCTGTGGGTTCGACATCTGGACCGTTGTCCACTTTATTATAATTTGACCTGGTTCGCTTGCCAGTAGAATTTTATTCATACCGAAATAGCCGGTCAAGTTTTTGGCGCCGTTGCCGGGGACTGTTTGATATCAAAATTTTTATTTCTCTTGAGATTAGACTGTTTTTTTTTTATTTATCTGCTTTCTGAATTTTTTTTATTTTATTTGTCTTTGTCAGGTACTCATCTGCTAGTGCATGCATCGATCTCGACTATTCAAAAATCTCCTACCACTCGATTTGTAGATAGAACGCACGCTTAGTAGGATTCGGAGATCTAGGAAAGATCTTAATTTGGAGCTTGATTCTGAGTCTGAGGAAGAAATGGCAGAAGAAGTTGACAACCGCACTGTTTGGGATCTTATTAGGCCTCCGGTTGAAGGTTATGGATCCAGCATCGTTCGCCCCGCTGTTGAGGCGAACAGCTTTGAGCTTAAACCCTCAACTATTCAGATGATCCAACTTCAAGCACGATTTGGAGGCACTTCTACTGAGGATCCTTATGCTCATCTGGAGTGATTCTTGTCGATTTGCGACACATTCAAGTTTAATGGGGTAACCTCTGATGCAGTGAGACTGCGGTTATTCCCATTCTCTCTACAGTGCAAAGCCTTGGAGTGGCTTGATGACCTGCCGACTGGTTGTATTACTACTTGGACGGGTCTTGTCCAAGAATTCCTAAAGAAATACTTCCCTCCTACGAAGATGGCTAAGTTATTCTCTGATATTATATCTTTCAAGCAAAAGGAGGGAGAATCTCTACATGCGGCGTGGACCAGGTTCAAAAAGATGTTGAAGACATGTCCTCAGCATAATCTTACTCAAAGCCAGCAGACCCAGACGTTCTACAACGAAGCCGATCAGTCGGTTCGATCTAGCTGGATGCTGCCGCCAATGGATGCTTATTCAGGAAGACGCCAGCTGAAGCTTGGGAGCTCATTGGCAACATGGCAGAGAGTAATATTGGGTGGCCGGATGTAAAGAAGGAAAAGAAGGGTGGAATTCTAGAGGTCGATGCTTTGATGGCCCTGAACGCTAAGATCGACTCTCTAACACATCAAGTGGCACTCATGAAAACAGCGCCAACACAAGGGAATCTGAAAGAGGATCAGCAGTTGTTTGAAGTTGATGCTGTAAATTTTATGGGAAATCAAGGACGGCAGCCGTACAACTCCTACAACAATAATTATAATCAGAACTGGCAGTCCAAGCAAGAGGAGAAGAAGCCGAGCTTCGAGGAAATAATGATGAAATATGTGGCGGGTACTGAGGCTCGTTTACAAAATCAAGAAGCTATGATGCAGAGGTTGGAAAGTCAGATGGGTCAAATTGCTTCCCAATTGTCAAATCGTCCTACTGGATCTCTACCGAGCAACACTGAGCTCAATCCCAAAAGCGTAAATGCAATTATGGTAGTGACGAGATCACAATCTGAACAGTCTGAGAAGCAACCGGAAGACGAGAAGGCTGTGGAAGGGCCGAAAATTGATGAAGAAAAAGAGGAGGTGCGTACAGAAAAATCCTCCACGACAGGTAAGAAAGGTAAGACTTCAAAATTTGAAGTTAATAAAAATGTTGATTTATCTACTTTACCTTTCCCTCTTAGAGCTAAGCAACTACTATTTGATTCTCAATTTAAGAAGTTTCTTGAAATTTTCAAGAAACTGCATATTAACATACCTTTTGCAGATGCTTTAGCTCAGATGCCGAGATATGCAAAGTTTCTGAAAGACTTGCTGAAAAATAAAAAGAAGCTGAATGATCTTACGCAAGTCACAATGAAGGAAGAGTGCTCGGCGGTGTTGCAAAAGAAGCTTCCAACAAAATCTCAGGATCCAGGGAGTTTTTCTATACCCTGTCATATTGGAAGTTTGTCTTTTGAGAATGTGTTGTGTGATCTTGGGTCGAGCATTAATTTAATGCCTTATTCTATTGCTCGAAAATTAGGAGTTGAAAATATAGAACCTGATGTTATCTCTCTTAAATTTGCTGATGGTTCTATTAAATATCCGAGAGGGATCGTAGAGAATGTCCTAGTCAAGATAGAACACTTTATATACCCTGTAGATTTTGTTATTCTTGACATGGATGAGGACTGTGAGGTTCCACTGATTTTAGGGCGTCCTTTTCTTGCTGCTAGTAGAGCCCTAGTTGATGTTGAGAAGGGAGAGTTGGTTCTGAGATTGAACGATGAACAAGTAGTTTTTACTATGTCTAAGTCGGCTACTGAGAGCCCAATTTTGAAATCTTGTTCTGCTATTCGTTTGGTTGATGAGATGCATGATTTTGGTGCATGTCTGCAGGTGAAGTTGTCTACAGGAATTAATCCCTTGCACAAGTTCTTTAATGATGTAGCATGCAAGTGCAGGACTGATTCGAGTTTTTCACAGACGGTGGATAAACCACCTTGAATTTCACCACTCAAAGAGGAGTATAGTCGGGCTATAGACTATAAATTTAGCGCTGACTGGGAGGCAACCCAGTGTTTTTGTTTTTTTTATTATGTTTTTGGTTTTTATTTTTGTTTTTATTCGATTATTGTTTCTTTCCCATGCCAGTTGGTCGTGCCCGCCGATAATCTAGACTACTGATACCGTCCAAGAGGATACTGTCAAGAAGGAAGAGAATGCATCGAGAACCAGGGGAGTGTTATTTTTGTTTTTCATTACATTGTGTGTTTGTTTGCATTCTGTTCATTGTTCTGAAGCATTGAGGGCAATGCTTTGGATAAGTATGGGGGGGTAGACTAATTTATAGCATTTGTGTAATTTATTGCATTTGTCGTGTTTCGTTTTTGTTTGCATATAGTGTGTTTTTGTTGTTGTTTGCATTGCATGAGTAGGATGAGTCATGATAGTTGCATTGCATGAGTAGGATGAGTCATGATAGCCAATGATGATGAAGTTATGTTGAAAAAAAAAATTTTGAAAAATTTTGCTCTTGGCTTGACATGAGAAACTGTAGGTTGAACCGTGAATATTTTTAAGCACTAATGTTAGACCAGTGGACTGTAACAAAAGATTTGATGAAGTTTTTGTCTGTTTGACCATTGCACGGCAATAGGTGGTTTGTGAATCTTGATTGTGTACTATGAATTTTGATGAGGCTCTAGTTTACACTTATGATCTTGGGCGCACCTAGAGAAAAAAAAAAAAAAAAAAAAAGAGTTTTATACAATTCCATCCGGGCCTTGAAAGGATTAAAATCCTATAAAAGATTAAATTTAAGGCTAAGTATGCGGGTTAAATGGGATTGATGCTCCATCCGGGTTATAGATGAGGGGATTAGAAAGAAAAAATAGAATGATTTTTCATATCCTATCCAGTTGTAGCTAAGTCAGCGGGTAATTATTGGGGCTAATGCAATACCGGGTGCAAAATCCGGAGGTGTGTAATTCATTATCTCAAGGGAGGTGGGTATGTCTAGAGATCGTTGGAATGAATGGACACTTGAAAAGTGAAACTTGCACTGATTTGTCATAGGTTGCTAAGCAGATTTGAGACGAATTCGGTCTAAGTTGTATGAAACTGGAATGACATTTCACACACACACGTTTACGTAAAACCGAAAGTGTATTATGAAAAGTTGAGAGCATGTTTGTGATTTTTGTTGGTAATTGAACTTCTCAGAGGCTGTGCACATTCATGACTTGTCCTTACTTATGTTTTTGTTTGCATTTTGTTTTTGCATGTCTTGCTCGAGGGCGAGCAAGAGTTAAGTATGGGGGTGTTGATAAGTGTAGTTAGTATGCATTATTTTATAGCATTTTGTGTTTAGTTTGCATGCATTTAAGTTATTTTTCGTTAGTTTTATTAGTGTTTTATGTTATGTGTTTGCATTAGACTCACCTGGTTGAATTTTGTAGGAAATTAATCAAAATTTGGGATTTCTGTGCGTTAAAGCCGCGCGCGCGCGAGCCTCTTTCTCGCGCGTGCGCAGAAGGGATGACCAGAGAGCTTACATGGAAGCCGCGAGCGCGCGAGCTCCTTCGCGCGCGCGCGCGAGTTGATTGAGAATTCGCTGTTTTTTAACACTATGCGCGCGCGAGACGTCCTAAACGCGCGCGCGCGTATCCGCATGACCTAAGTTTCGAGATTTTTAGTTTGAATTGGATTCCAATTGGCGCGGCCCTATAAATAGAATTTTTATGCTCTTTTTCCGGACTTTTGGATCTTTTGGGAGAGGCGGCTACGGCACAGGATTGGGAGATTTTTCTCTTCTCTTTTATTTTATTTTATTTGTCAATTCATGATTAAAACTTGATTTTGAATTATGAATTGTGAGTAGTTTTTCTTTATTTCGATCAAGGCCACGTGATTGGGCCAGACAATTTATGTAGAAAACTCGTTTGTTTATTTGAGATTTTCAAACTTAATTGAGTTTATTGATTATCAGATTTATCTTTGCCTTACAAATTTCTTGGCCAGTTATTTGTTTGCTTGTTAATCGATTCCAATTTGTACAGAGGAGGTTTCGAATTCGATCACTTTGGTTTTCAACATAGTGTAAAACTGACAAGAAATAGAATTCGGTTTCATTATGCGGTTTATGTGTTTACTGAATTTTCACAGTGTTTATGCATTTGGATTTGATTAGAATTATGAAATATTAATCCGTCAAATTTGAATAGGTTTGATTGTTCTAGAAATAGTCTTTCAAACAATTTAGGAAAATTCCCGTAAATTATAATTAAGTCTGATATCTTAGATAGATTGCTTGTTGTGTGAATTGTCTGGTACCTACGTGTGTCCTTGATCGAAGTTTTTCCCAAATTTTAAGTAATCCAAAATATTCCAGCTTTATTTTAATTAATTTGAGTTTTATTGCAATTTTAGTTATTAGTTTAAAAACCTGAAATCGCTCTTTTTAATTAGCCTAGATTAAGTAGAAATAAATATATTTTGGTAATCATATTTTTACAGTCCCTGTGGGTTCGACATCTGGACCGTTGTCCACTTTATTATAATTTGACCTGGTTCGCTTGCCAGTAGAATTTTATTCATACCGAAATAGCCGGTCAAGAGGTTCTTTGTTATTTTGAAGGGGCCATTTTCATAAAATAAAGCTATTTCACTGCTGCATCCTGGTCCTCCTGTTAGCCACACGACTACAGGATCCTTGCTGCTGTTTCTTGATTCAAAGAAAAAGTAGAACATCCTGCAGCCAATGTTATATCAAGAAAACATGTGGAAAAAAAAATTAAGGCGATTGATTTGGCTCAAAAATCATGGGATTGATCCAGGAAAGTCGAAATCCGTATTTAAAAGTGTCAAGAAACAATATACCTTGCAGCTTCGGAATGCTGTATTCTATAGTAGCCAGCATGATGACCCAAGTCAGAGATAGATCCTCTTGTTTCCAAAACAAATGGAAATTTAATCTTCCTTTCGACGATCCTCGATTCGTTAGCGAATCTGTACCCGGAAACTTCCCCGACATGATTATTCATACCATGCTTTGGGGACAAGTTGAATGATCTGATGAGCCTTTCTGCCTGAGACTCTGTTTTTAGAGATTTCAGAGTGAAAAAATGATCGTCGTTGAAGGTTCTTGCTAATGAAAATGTTGCAGAAATTAAGAACACAGAGACAAATGTGAAAAGGTAACAATGGTGAAGAAATGTGCAAGCCATTAGAGTTCCTTTGTTCATGATCGAGTTCTGAGCAGCACTACGAAGGCCAGTTTTTATAGCAGTTTTAAGGTAATATTCCTCTTATATAATCATCATTCATGCAATTTCTAAAAATCTCAAAATTTTTAAATCTTAGTGACATTTATCATGTTCATTATTAGTGACTGATTTTTCTCATATATTTAAAATAATAATAATTGTAGCGACATTTATCATGTTCATTATTAGTGACTGATTTGTTTTTATATAAGCAAACTCTTTAAAGTCGAAGTTCAGGCCATCATAGGTTAAATGGTTGTGTCTCTCTTACAGTTGGTATATGTTGCACAAAATATTATAATATTGTATTGGATATTTGGAGAACGAGAAATTTTTTTTGAATAGAAAAGGTTAGAAATTGTATTACGCTAAAGAATATTAAATTATCGGAGTTCTTAACCAAACAAAAATATTTATTTATTTATTTTTGTCACATTGAAGAGAATCTCAGTTATGCAGGATCCATCGCTACAGATATCCGACGTTTTTTGGATTATTAGAATAACAACTTTATTAGTCATGTGAGGCGCTTTGCAAATCGGGTGACTCATTCTATTGCTCCTGTTTCTATTTTCTCCTCTTTTCAGTTTGAATGGGAGACTGGAGATTTTGCTTTTTGGTTGATTCATTTTGTAACTTAGGACCTATTGATTGATTAATAAATTAAAAAAAGTTGACCTTAAAAAAATTACAAAAAGTTGACATTAATGGTACCAAAATATTGAACCAAAATGATAAGTTCATGAATATTATTTTTTCGATTTAGAACTATATAACCATATTATTTTTTATTATTTATTACAAATTGTGCAATGCATATTTTCGAAAATTTTAAATTTTGTTCAATAATATATAGTCCTAAATCGAAAAAAAAATATTTTTGAACTTATCAGTTTAGTTCAATATTTTCGTGCTTGAAATTATTTAAATCCTTATTTATGAATGCATGTTTAATGAAGAAGTTGAAAATACAAATTGAGTTTAATAAAATAATGATACCAAGATAAAGTAATAATATTTTTTTAGAAAATAATTAATTAATGATAATAAATTTAAAATAAAAAATAAAAATTAATAAAACAAAAAATTTTTGCTAAATATTTATAATTGGATCTTAATAAAAATTGTATATTATGGATTCAATAGATTAAAAAATTATATTTTAAAATGGTCAAATATGTATTTTTAATATTTCACAGGGGTATTTGGTGCAAAAAAATATCAACATTTTTGCGTAGTTGCATGAGGAGCGCGTACGCAATAATCACTCATTTGAAGGAGCGAGTGTGCTAATTTTATAAAAGATCAGGGTTGAAGACGCTTATTAAAATTTCACAAAAAAAATGTATATTTTCAATATTTGACATGGGAGTTTGGTGCAAATAACTACAAATCTAAGGTTGCGCTTGGATTGAAGGATTTGAAATCAATGGATTTCGATTATAATTTTAGTGTTAACAATGAAATATAGAAAAATCTCAAATTCATAGCTTAATTATTTACACATTACTTAGATGGAGTAAAAAGTATTTTAAATCACCACTTTATTAGATGAACTTGAAATCCATCACAACTACCATGAATTACTATATTAACATTAAAAAAGTGGATTTGATGTTTGTGGTGCTACTTCTCTAAACAACAAAAATGCATTTGAAATTCATGGATTTGAAATACTTCAATCCAAGCGGAGCCTAAGGGTATCCATTGAGCTGCCATTATGCTGAGTTGGAATAAATTAAAGAGCTCCTCCCATAGTGGGAGGAGCTCTTTGCTGTTAGTGTATATATATATATATATATATATATATATATTATTTTGTTGTGTTTTTATCCGTTACTTTATTTATGTATTTATTTTGTTTTTAATTTTAGAATTATAGATATATATAGCCGTTGAATATCAATAAAAATTATATTTATTTTATTTATAATAAATAATATGTTATTTTGTATTAATTAAATTAATCTATTTATATAAATTACATATATATAAAATAAATTTATATTTCTAATATTTAAATTGGAGTGCGGGGTCCATAAAAAAGTTGTTTTAGTTTTTTGTTATAGTGAAGAAGTAGGGAAATTTCGAACTCACCCATTGGGTATTACCCCATTGGTGGTGTGTAGGGTAAGTTAGATCCTACCTATACAGGCACTGTCTTGAGGTAGATCTAACGGTTGACATTTATTAATAAAAGTGGATTTCATTATTTTTTAGTGGACCCCGCATGTATTGATAAATGAGGACCCTTAGATCTATCATGGGAGTAATGCATGTAAAGGTAGGATGAAATAAACCGGTGTGTAGTGATGTGATTGGTTTAAATCATGTGGACCCCACATGATTTTTGTGGGGTCCACATGATTGAATGGGTAGGGTCGAAAGATCCGAGAAGTAGATGAGTTTTTTTGTTTTTGATGTGGCAATAATGTGGCGGAATATGAACCACAAAAAAAAGTGGTTAGATGGGTTTTGGGCCTTTGGCATTGCAGATGCCCTAAGAGGCAAGACTTTCCCGCCCTTCACATGGCGGGCACTAATTTTATTTTATTTTTAAAAAAATTATTCGATATTTTTATTTTCATATATTTTATTATTCTTATTTATTAAATAATTTTTAAAAAACCCGAATTTATTCAGCATTCTGCCATCTTCTTCCCCTTCAGTCATCAGTGCGATGAACTCCGATGAATCCAAAACGAGGAAAAGGCCAATGGTGAGAAACGATTCGCCAGCAACGATAATGTGTACTGTGGTGGCGATCGACCACACCAATTTATGCTACCGAGTTTGCTCCGCCTGTGACAAGACTCTCTCCGATACCTCCGCTGCTTGCAGATACTGCAGTTTTAGCAGCAGTTTCAACCCATTTGCATCTGGTTCCAAGCGCTTCTTTCGTGTTCTTGTTAGTGTTTTCAATTATCTGGGATTGCAAAAGTCTTTAATGTTGCATGATTTATGTACAAAGTTCTGTCTTTTATTGGATTTTTGCTATTTTATTAAAGGTCCATTTTTTGGGTTCTTGAAATTATTTACAGAGACGTGATTTTCTTGGGAAGAGTTTGGATATTATGTCAACTGTTTGGAAAATGTTTGCAGATGTCTATTGCCACGGATACGAAGGTTTTTGTGGTGATAATGTTTGACAGGACTGCAAGAGTGTTGTTTGGCTGCTCGGCAGACGAATTCTTTGAATTTGCCAAGTCTCATCCTCATGCTGGTACGTTTGTTAGTTCCATGCGGACCATGCCAATTCTTGTCTAAATAGCATCATTGAGTTTTTTAATTTTTGCTTTGTATACTACTACTAGTGAATCTTTCTATGAATTATGTGAGATGTAGGAAAGGTGTAACTTACAGCTTGTAAATGTGACTGAACTGTGAATTAAACTTGAAAAGTTAAGTTACTTCTGACTCAGTGATCTATGATATCGTCGAGGAACTATACCATGTTTTTTATTTGGATTCACCCAAATTCACACTATATCTTGAGATTACCTACAATAAAAGTACTGGTATAGTATTAGATTATTCATCTAGTTTTCACGAATCTGTTTATTTTTGGATGCTTGTATTTCATGTTGAGACATATCCTGTTTTCCCATCTGAATGAACATATTGGAATGCCTTTTCAGTTTTAGGACTCATAATATTGACTCATTTTGCTTTTCTCAGCAATGACTGCCGGCAGGGTTCTGGAGGGAGAGATGCTAACTGTGACATTATCAAATCCGAACAATGGAAATGCCCAGCATCAGCGAGTGGTGTCAGTTGTGCCCTTAAGGACTGGTTTTCAACCAGCTATTGAGACTATGAGGGAATTGTACCATGTAAGAGGTGTTCCTTGACAAATTTTATTGCATTGAGTTGTAAAAATATATTCAGCTGGGTAAATTTTTGGACGAGCCTCTGACTCTAGTCATTGTATTATACATGGCTCACTGCTAGCCAATGCAATTCAATGGCTTGCGGAAACTGGTTATCCTATCATCAATGTAACCTTGATTGGTATATTTTCACACTATCCTTCTTTTTTCATGGCACAACTGATGGAATTTATTCTTGTAACATCACCATTCCCTCCAAGTATAAACTCTGTGCAGTTAGATGAGGCCTGTAGCAGGATCTAGTTACAACTGATCTCCTCTTCTTTCCTTCTCAATTTTTTGCAGTGAAATTTGTGAATAAAGAAATGGAAGCTAGATTTTTTCTCTCGGACTTTTTCCGTTGATTCACTTTAACATTTTTGTATCAACAGAAGGTGACGAAAATGGAGGAAATGTAGAGTGTTCATATGGAACAACTGTTATTTCTGTGACTGCATTGTCATAACAATATGTTCACATTGAGTTCCGGAAACAAGTTAAGCTCTCTGATAGTGTTTGTAGCTCGAGTCTTGTGACACTCTATGGTAGAATGATGTGGAAAAGTTTGTGGAAAAACTAGCAGGTAGAGGTTAGCCCGGAGACAAAGAGATTAAATTCTTGAAAATTGTTCTATAGAGGAGACTACATTCATCTATTGATTTGATTGTAGTGTTGATTCTCTATCAACTCAAGGTTGAACATACATTAAGCTCATATTGTATATATAATACACGATATCAGATATTGTACATACAAATATACTAAATAATGGCAAAAAGTGTTGCAGCCAATACATAAGTTTGTTTGAGTTCTGATACGCAATGCAAACGCCAGTTTTATAGCATTTTCGTGTGTGAGACGATTTGATGTAATCTCTCTGTAAAAAATCTAATTACGTTATTTTCTCAATAATTCAAACTTTTAAGATTTAGTATGCCATGTGTTGATTTTTATAATTACTCAAAATTCATTATCAGTCGCGTATCGTTCGATTTTTTGCAGTTTTAGTTTTTTTAATCGGGAGTGTTCATACAACACTATACAATAGCACTACATAACATTGCATTATTATCACATTTGCATTTTTTTTTTGCATCTCCTCTCAAAGAAAGCTTCGCCAATCTCAATAGCCATTTTTCCCCCCAACGATCTATATGCCAAAATCATGTTCCAGTGAATTTTGTATACTTTTTCACGCTGTATATTATTTATCCTTGTCTTTTAATTTTTTATCCATCCTTTGGTTGATACCCCACTGCTGTATACGGGATGCACATGTCAATTTTTCAGAGGTTTTTATGCTAAGATAATTCATGTTTCAAATGGATTATCACAGCATATTTAATCTCTAGAAGCACTGTAAGAAAAGTTTATGCCAGAATGATGGGAAAAAGATATGACATTTTCAAATTTATCTTAACTTAATTTGAAATATGATATTGTTAGTATTATTCACCTGCTGCATTCAAAGCCCCGTGCTTTGCCACTGACCAACAATATTTTTGGAACTTAAAATTCATAACGAAGTTCTTAAGAAAGTTTCTCGCCATGACAGCGAAAAGAAAACGTAATCTTTGCTTTTGCAACCGATTACTTTCTGTTGCTCTATGATGATGCCTATAGGAGAGTATATCTCGAATGACGACTAATATGTTAGCCGAGAGTGTGTCTACTTATTTTCTATACAAGGATTGATTAGGAAATCCTGAGGACGCAAAAAATATTGGATAATTTCTATTTGGATTCACAGAAATCTTACTATATCTGGAGATACCGACGATCATAATACTGGTTTAGGATTAGATTCGTTCTTGTTTTCGTGGATCTGTTTATTTTGGATGCTTAAATCTAAACGTTGAGACCATATTCTGTTTTTCCATCTGAATATACATAATGGACTGCCTTTTTCTGGCTCTTTTCATTGGCTCATCTTACTCTCCCCAAAAATGACAGAATGCAAGTCATCAGATAAATACGGCACTGTATTTTTGCTAAAGTTTTCATTCATGTAGATTAGTTACACAAATACATCAGCAGGATATCTGTCGGGCTTCTGTGTATCAAAGTAGGATGCTATTCTTATTATATATCTCCATTAATGGTGGCAAATCACAAATAACCTGCCTGACTCAAGGGGCTTTGGCCTTTCATCCACCTTGTTATCATTTCTAAAGAATTTTTAGGCTGATCCATCGGAACCATATGACCGGCGTTGTGCACTTTCAGAAAAGCAAGTGGTCCATATCCTTTCTGCAATCCAGCCTCTGCACCATCTACGGTGAATGGAGCCGTGGATGCTGCTAAGTATTTCTTCTGCCCCGACCATTTCATGGCGTCAAGCCAGTTCGAGTTCCCTGCCCAAATCACACGAATACATTGTAAAATGTCCCAATGAGATGTGTAGTACTTTCAGAAGCTCTATGCTGGAGTCTTTCTTACCGAGCCAGTTGCATATCAGATCATATTCTCCAGCATACACAAGTAACTTGATCCCATCCTCCAACAGTGCAGGTATTCCTACTTCAAGATTTCTCATCCAGTCTCCGAGCATAGCGTAGTACACTGTGATGCTGCATGAGACGAACTCTATGTCACCAACACCAAGAGCGATTTTGACGGGTTCCAGTCGCAGAAATCGCTCCAGGTTAGAGAAGTCGTAGCACATGCGACCCTTGCACTTCTTTCTTATATCATAATGCTGCACATGCCACACGAGTTAAAATGCTTCTTGTAGTTAAACAGTGTATCTTGTTCTCAAGAGACATGATAAGTACATGTCAAAGAATATTATAGCTTACATTTATTCCGTCGTTAGTGAATGTTATGTTGAAGAAGATGTCATTGCAAAGTTCTTGTGCCTGGTAACATTTAGGTCCACCATCTGGGCCTAAAGAACAGCAATAGACAGCAAAGTTATTTTTATCGTCGTCGATATATATGGAAACACATGGAAGGCTGAAGTTTAAAGTAATACCACAAAGTTTAGCTGCTTTTGCACATTGTAAAACATCTGGTTTCAAGCTATCGTACTCATCCTGTGTGAGTAGTTTCATTTTCAAAGCAAAATCGGTGTACGCTTGATATTGGATTTCTGGGTTAGTTAATCCATTTCCTATGGCCATTCCCTGCCAAATAAGAATTCGGATCCGTAAAAACAACTTTCTGACTATATGATATTCAATGGCAGCAACATACAGAACTACTTGAGAAGCACATAAAAACCTTTAAATTGATATGAATGCCTTCTTTGTCTTTGTTTCCTTTATTAATTCGAGAAGCCAACGCAGGAATATAGTGCCCCGCATAAGATTCTCCGGTTATGTAGAAATCATTCCCTGCAAACTTTGGATGCCCCTTGAAAAACTCCTGACAGTAGACATCATAAGACTCTTTAGATATTAAGAAATCATAATTCCTTGTATTCATAAAATGGAGAATCATGATATTGAAAAAGACCTGCAAGAAGTCATATAGATCATTGCTAACACCTTCCTCATTTTCTCTAATGTCAGCATCGGCAGAACTGTAACTAAAGCCGGTCCCCGTTGGTTGGTCGACGTATATAATATTGGATACCTTATCCCATCCAAACTTGTTCCATGTTAAGGAGAGGTTCTTTGTTATTTTGAAGGGGCCATTTTCATAAAATAAAGCTATTTCACTGCCGCACCCTGGTCCTCCTGTTAGCCACACGACTACAGGATCCTTGCTGCTGTTTCTTGATTCGAAGAAAAAGTAGAACATCCTGCCAATGTTATATCAAGAAAACAGAGTAAAAAAAAACGAAGGTGATTGATTTGGCTCAAAAATCATGGGGCTGATCCAGGAAAGTAATCGGTCTGATCATATTTTCGTGTCGCGAAATCTGTATTTAAAAGTGTCAAGCAACAATATACCTTGCAGCTTTGGAATGCTTTATTCTATAGTAGCCAGCATGATGACCCAAGTCAGAGATAGATCCTCTTGTTTCCAAAACAAATGGTAACTTAATCTTCCTTTCGACGATCCTCGATTCGTTATCGAATCTGTATCCGGAAACTTCCCCGACATGATTGTTCATACCATGCTTTGGGGACAAGTTGAATGATCTGATGAGCCTTTCTGCCTGAGACTCTGGTTTTGGAGATTTCAGATTGGAAAAATGATCGTCGTTGAAGGTTCTTGCTAATGAAAATGTTGCAGAAATTAAGAACACAGAGACAAATGTGAAATGGTAACAATGGTGAAGAAATGTTGAAGCCATCAGAGATCCTTTGTTCATGAGTGAGTTCTGAGCAGCACTACAAAGGCCAGTTTTTATAGCATTTTTTGTGTGAAAGAAACAAGTTTTAAGGTAATACTCCTTTTATATAATCATCAATCATGCAATTTTTAAAAGAAAATCTCAAAATTTTTAAATCTTAGTGTGACATTTATTGATTTTTCTAATTATTTAATTTTGTCTAATTTTCTAAATATCACATGTCTTCTTGATTAAATTGTCATGTTGGAAAAATCTCAAGTGTTGTAATATAAAATTGAAAATTTTGTATCTATTGTGTGAATTTCTTACGTTTGACTTTTTAATTTTCAAAATATGATATATTAGTCGGCAGTGGCACCTTTAAAATTATTCTTTTCAAAATAGTAACGATACCAAATTTTATACTAATTTAGTTGATTCTCTTATTAAAGTACTGTAGTGAAACCAATTGTGAATTGATGGATTAATATATTTTATGTTATGCAGTGTGAAACGGAAATCATTGAAGTACAGAGACTATAGTACATAAATTTTTTACCAACTGTTTTGGTCTTGATTTTCTGATAATTTTTCCAGATTTTCTTAATTAGAGTGAAATCAGATATAGGTTAGGTCATCTTGAAAATTCTAAACTCGCAACTATTTTAACTTTCATAGTTTCATGTTTCAAATAAGTTATATGACTCATATATCTATATCCATGAAACAAGTCGATCCATCCATGATTGGAGTGAAAAAGTAATAATTTTAATATAAAAAATATTTTTTTTTATGAGTCAGATAAAAGATATATCTCACAAAATTGTTTCGGGAGACAATCTCATTAGTGTTTTTGTATTCAAATATTCTAGGTTCTGTAAAATTCCAATTGTAAATGTTGACTGTAACTTAGGAAATCCTATATTATTAATAAGAAGGTGGTCCAAATTATTCATGAACATAGCACAAGTAAATGATAGAAATTTTTTTTTGACAATATCATTATGTATACTCATTTTAAGATTGCTGAAGGCCACGATTGAGCTCTGAATACGATTTTCTTCGAGAAGTTGTCCTTCATTCAGTGCGAGACCATCCCATAAATTTATTGTGATAGTTTGTAGTCTGCAATAAACAATATTTAGAAATAATTGTCGAATTAGGTGATTATATTTTATGAACTTACATTGTGTTCATCAGAATTACTTCCCTTATATAACCAAAATTGATTTTGTATTGTCTTTCATAACTGGTAGCTTTTTTGGCTTTCATCAAAATTCCAATAACATATGCACAAAATGAGATAGACTTTAAACAAACTCATCATTTTTCTCATATATTTAAAATAATAATAATAATTGCAGAGACATTTACCATGTTCATTATCAGTGACTGACAGGGGCGGAGCCATGATTAAATATTGAGGGGGGCAGTAACAATATTGAGAAAGTTAAAAAAAAAGTTATCATATATAACAATAAAATTTAAATACGTTATAGTTTAATCAAATAATAATCAATATTCATCATTAATGAAGATTATGAAATACATCGTTACTTTTCTAATAAATTAGAATTTAGAACGTGTCTCTTGCATCTCAAGAAAAAATCTACTAAATTTTTTTGAGCAACTAGCTTCTCAATATATATCAACAATAGTCATTAAGAATATTATTTATTTAAATATGACACATTTTAATAGAAAGAAAATCTATCAATTTCAAGTTTTACTTTGTATCATAATGATCATTTTATCTAGTAATAGAAAGTTAATATCAATGAAGTTTTTTTGTTTAAAACAAACATGTCTTACTAAAATTTAAAAGTGGATTAGAATTCAAGATAACAAAGAAAGATGGAAAATCCTCACATAAAAGTAAGATGAAGGGAGGAAAGAGACAAAAAATTGGAGTCAACAGATATATCATGTTTCTAATTAGTTTTGTAGAATTAGTTTAAAAATTTAAAGATGCATTAACTATTATTATATTAATTAGACTTTAGATATTAACTACAAGGAGTATTCATACAATAACTAAAAACTGTCATTATTATTATTTGGATCGATTTAGGAAATTTTGATTTTTGTGATGAAAAAAACCAAAAAATAATATAATATAATAAAATTATAATATATATATATATATATATATATATATATATATGGGTTGGGTGGGTGGGGGTTGGGGGCCAAAAGACAATGTCCCTCTGCCCCTGGTGACTGATTTGTTTTTATATAAGCAAACTCTTTAAAGTCGAAGTTCAGGCTGTCATAGGTTAACTGGTCGTGTCTCGCTTACAGTTGGTATTTGTTGCACAAAAATATTATAATGTTGTATTGTATATTTGGAAAATTAGAAATTTTTTTGACTGGAAAAAATTAAAAATTGTATTACTCTAAATAATATTAAATTATCGAAGTTCTTATCCAAACAAAAATATTTATTTATTTATTTTTATTACATTGAAGAGAATCTATGTTACGCAAGATCCATCGCTATAGATATCAAACGTCTTTTGGATTCTCAGAGTAACAATTTTATAAGCCATGTGAGGCGCTCTGCAAATCGGGTGACTCATTCTATTGCTCATTTTCCTATTTTCTTGGGAGACTGAAGATTTTGTTTTTTGGTTGATTTATTTTGTAACTCGGGACCTATTGATTGATTAATAAATTACAAGAAGTTAACCTTAAAAAAATGTTTAATGATTTAACAAAAATTTTGTATATCCCCAATTTTTATAATATTTTTATCTATTATTGTTGTTAATTTTAAATTTTTAGCATCATTATAATTATTAGCTTACATGATTTATTATGATTCGTTTTCAAATCATAAAAAATAAACTATTTATCAAGATTTTTTAAAAAAAAAAGGAAAAAAAAACTCGATAACAAATCTAAGAGGCGAGACTTGAATTCCCGCCCCTTCACATCGCCGCCACTAATTTTATTTTATTTTTTAAAAAAATTAGTATTTCACCATGCACAGATTATATATCATCTATAATATAATTAAATTAGATAATATAAAAATTTTGAATATAAAATTAAAATGTAAAATTTTTTAATTCTACAGTAAGTAATAAGAATAATGTTAAAAAAATACTTTTAAAAATTAAAAAAAAAAACTCTTTAAAAAAACTTTTATTGTATATGTATATAAATATATGAAAGTTTTAAGTGTGCTTTTTTTTCGAATCTTAAAATATGTTTTAAAATTAAAAATATTGTATAATTTATATATACATGTATATTCAATATTTATCGGGTATTTTAAATGTTTTATTGATAGTATGATATATATTTTGTATATAAATATATTTATACACATATATATGGTAAATATGCAACATTCTGTATTTCTTAGGATTGTTTTTTACATTAGACCCATCATGTGATCTATATATCAATGTATATTTAATATTTATCGGGTATTTTTAATGTTTATTGATATTATGATACATGTGTGTATAAATATATTTACACATACATGATAAATTAGCAATATTATGTAATATATATATATATATATATATATATTTTGTGTGTGTGTGTGTGTATATATATATATATATATACATATTTTAAAAGTTCACTTTGTTAGGATCGAAATACGTGTGTAGAGGGGGGTGAATACACACTTAAAAATATTTTAGAGCTACAATAGCTCGTTCTTGAAATGTTCAAAAATAAACCGAGCACCGATGAATTATATCGAGTTTGGTTTTCAAACCAAGTGAAATACACTCGAAATAATCCTTCGTAGAAACCGAATAAACATTTTGAAAGTCATGCAAGTTCAAATGACAAAAACAGTTTGGTTGAAGCATTTTATCAAACACTTTGTATGCTCTATTTTGGTCTATGAAGAACACATAAAATGCTTCAACAATGCATCTTAAAAACAGTGGCAATAAGAAAGTAAATGCAATAAACAAATAGACACGAATTTGTTTATGGATGTTCGGAGCTCAATCTCCTACGTCACCTCTTCTTCCACCTCGGAAGGATCCACTAGAAGAGTTTGATTTATACAACCCATTTGTATAAACCCAATCCGATTTAGGGCTTACCCATTGCCAAAACAAGAACTCCTAGTCACTCTCGATTGTAGGCCTCAACCTCACAATCCACATAATGTTTTACATCTTTATGTCAAAACTACAAACACAAACTTTAATGTCTTTGTGCTAAGACTCTCACTCAACTAATCTTGCAAAGCATGTCTCTCATATGTGTGTAAGTGAGCTCTCTTCAACTCATATGCGAAGATATTGAACATGGAAGAGTGTTCTATAAAGTGGGTTTGATGTAGATGATTTAACGTTGAAAGCTCATCTCTTCTTCTTCTTCCTCACACCTTGGGCTTGCTCTCATTCTAGCTTCTTTTTCTTCTATAATCTGCCCATTCTTTTAATCTCATTCCCAAGCTTGTGTTTGATCTTCAAAGTATTGTATTTATAAGCTCCAAGAATGATTTGAACGTTAGATTCAAGAATATGACCGTTTGAGATGTTTTTGGACAATTTCTGGAGTTGCAACGGTCATATTTGAGTTGTTGTCAATTTTCTGAGTTCGAGCTGATTTTACTGTTCATCGGGCTGGTTTGACCGATTCGATCTGGTCAAACTCATCTGGTCTGGTCAAGCTTTGATCTGGTCTGGTCCGACTTTGATCTGGTCGAACTTTGATCTGGTCTGGTACAATTGATCTGGTATAGAGGAACTTCGATCTGGTCTTGTTCACTTGATCTGGTTTGGTCATGTTTCATCTGATCTGTTCATTTGATTATATCTCTTGATTCGCTGATTTTTGGGCAAGGTAATGAACATAAAAGTTGTAGCCCTTTGTCTTGGCTTTCCACGGAATCAAGAATCACTCAATTTCGAGTTCGTATGTGAAAGATATACTCAAAATACTAAGTTGTATCAGAAATTATGTTCTGCAGAATTTCAGTGCAGATCCCGAAACTTCATCTCGATTTATCAGCTTCTTACACTCCGATTCAGATTTAGCTGGTTGAAGATGATTTGTAGATTATTGTCTTAGCTTCGTAACACATACTGACTCATCCCGTTTGGATAAGCGAGCTGTAAGTTATGGCCAAAATACCAAAGCTGGTATGTTTGATCTGGTTGATGTAGCTTTGATCTGATTTGCATCCAGATCGATGTTGCAACCAACGTTTTGCCTTGATACCGTCCGAATTAATTGATCTGACCTGAAATATGACTTGTAGATATTTTAGTAAGATTTCCAACCGTTTTGGCCTCAAGTCATTTGGATCACCGAGCTATGAGATATGATCAATTTACTGAACTGCGTCAGCTTGAGTAACTTGATTTCCAGCTCAAACCTTTCAACTTTGATCTACTATCTACAACACTTGATTAAACATGTTAGAAACACAATAACAAGTTTTGTTATCATCAAAATCAAGATTGTTTGTGTTTCACAACCCAACAACTTTAATTGTAATTATAAGTGTTTTCAAATTGAAAAAATTATATATTTTTCAGACACGTAGAATTGGAATTGTTTGTAAATATTCTTTGTAATTTAAAATGAATATATATGTATATAAATATATGTCAATATTACCGAATTTTTAATTTTGTACAAGAATATTGCTATTAGATGAGGAATACCAGCACCACTTCGAAATTGCATTGTTATCACATTTGCGTATTTTTTGCATCTCCTCTCAAAGAAAGCTCCGTCTATCTCAATAGCCATTTTCCCCCCAACAATCTATATGCCCAAATCATATTCCAATGAATATTGTATACTTTTTTCATGCTGTATATTATTTATCCTTGTCTTTTAATTTTTTTTTATCCATCCTTTGATTGATATCCCACTGCTGTATACCGGATGCACATGTCAATTTTACGAAGTTTTTTATGCTAGTATAATTCATGTTTCAAGTGGATTGTGACAGCATGTTTAGTCTCTAGAAGCACTGTAAAAGTTTATGCCAGAATGATAGGAAAAAAGATTTTACATTTTCAAATTTATCTTAAACTTAATTTGAAATATCATATTGTTGGTGTTATTCACCTGCTGCATTCGAATCCCTTGTTTTGCATCATGAGCGTCAAGAACATGGATGTTTAACCGAAAGGCCAAAATCGAGTTTTCGTATCGTGCCTCATTTTCAAGGTGCCACTGCACTAGGAGACAGACCAACAATATTTTTGGAACTTAAAATTGATAATGAGGTTCTGAGGAAAGTTTCTGGCCATGAATTGTTGTGACCTCAATTTATATGTAGAGATAATTGAAGAATAAAATAGAAATATTTTGAATTAAACCGAGAGAATAATCTCCGTACAAAAACTTTCGTTCTTCCCTAGCTTCGGCTAGTATTACTCACAATGGAAAAATAATCAGTACCATTAACTCAATGCAACCAACCCCTACCTTTGCCCCTTTTCCCGAGGGGCTCCTTCTAGAATTCTCTTCTTAACAAGATTATGGGTTTGACCCAATATATTACAGCCCATGACAAAATCATCCTTTAAGTCCCATGAACTTGAGTTCATAAGTTGAATACTAAAAAAAAAAAAAGTAATCATTCATTGCTCTTGTTATGGATTACTTTGTGTTGCTCTGTGATGATGACTACATCTCGAATGACAACTAATCTGTTAGTTGAGAGTGTGTCAACTTTATTTTCTATACAAGGATTGATTTGGAAATCCTCGAGGACGCAATATTGTATAATTTATATTTAACGACGTTCAAAATATACTGGTTTAACATTTGATTCGTTCTTGTTTTCGCGGATCTGTTTATTTTTGGGTTCTTAAATCTAATGTTGAGACCATATTCTGTTTTTCCATATGAATACATATTGGACTGCCTTTTTCTGACTCTTTTCATTGGCTCATCTTACTTTCACCAAAAATTACAGAATGCAAATCATCAGATATATACGGCACTGTATTGTGGCTAAAGTTTTCATTCATATAGATTAGTCACACAAATACATCAGCAGGTTATCTGTCGGGGTTCTGTGTATATATATCTCATTAATGGTGGCAAATCACAAATAACCTGCCTGACTCAAGGGGCTGTGGCCTTTCATCCACCTTGTTAGCATTTCTAAAGAATTTTTAGGCTGATCCATCGGAACCATATGACCGGCGTTGTGCACTTTCAAAAAAGCAAGTGGTCCATATCCTTTCTGCAATCCAGCCTCTGCACCATCTACGGTGAATGGAACCGTGGATGCCGCCAAGTATTTCTTCTGTCCCGACCATTTCATGGCGTCAAGCCAGTTCGAGTTCCCTGCCCAAATCACACGAATACATTGTAAAATGTCCCATTGAGATGTGTAGTAATTTCAGAAGCTAGATGCCGGAGTTTTTCTTACCGAGCCAGTTGCATATCAGATCATATTCTCCAGCATACACAAGTAACTTGATCCCATCCTCCAACAGTGCAGGTATTCCTACATCAAGATTTCTCATCCAGTCTCCGGCCATAGCGTAGTACACCGTGGCGCTGCATGAGACGAACTCTATGTCACCAACACCAAGAGCGATTTTGACGGGTTCCAGTTCCAGAAACCGCTCCAGGTTAGAGAAGTCGTAGCACAGGAAACCCTTACACTTCTTTCTTATATCATAGTACTGGACATGCCATACGAGTTAAAATGCTTCTTGTAGTTAAACAGTGTATTTTGTTCTCAAGAGACATGATAAGCACATGTCAAAGAATAATATAACTTACATTTATTCCCATGTTAATTAATTTTATGTTTGAGAAGATGGAATTGCAAAGTTCGCGTGCATACAAACATTTACTTCGATCATCTTGGCCTAAAGAACAGCAATAGACATCAGAGTTATTTTTATTGTCATCGATATGGAAACACATGGAAGGTTGAAGTTTAAAGTAATACCACAAAGTTTAGCTTCTTTTGCACATTGTAAAACTTTTGGTTTAAAGCTATCGTACTCATCCTGTGTGAGTAGTTTCATTTTCAAAGCAAAATCAGTGTACGCTTGATATTGGATTTCTGGGTTAGTGAATCCATTACCTATGGCCATTCCCTGCGAAATAAGAATTCGAATCCGTAAAAACAACTTTCTGACTAGATGTTATTCAATGGCAGCAACATACAGAACTACTTGAGAAGCACATAAAAACCTTTAAATTGATATGAATGCCTTCTTTGTCTTTGTTTCCTTTATTAATTCGAGAAGCCAACGCAGGAATATAGTGCCCCGCATAAGATTCTCCGGTTATGTAGAAATCATTCCCTGCGAACTTTGGATGCCCCTTGAAAAACTCCTGACAGTCATCATAAAACTCTTTTGATATTAAGAAATCAAGAATCATAATTCGTATTATTTCATGAAATGGAGAATCATGATATTGAGAAAGACCTGCAAGAAGTCATATAGATCATTGCTAACATCTTCCTCATTGTGTCTAATGTCAGCATCGGCAGAACTGTAGCTAAAACCGGTCCCGGTTGGTTGGTCGACGTATATAATATTGGATACCTTATCCCATCCAAACTTGTTCCATGTTAAGGAGAGGTTCTTTGTTATTTTGAAGGGGCCATTTTCATAAAATAAAGCTATTTCACTGCTGCATCCTGGTCCTCCTGTTAGCCACACGACTACAGGATCCTTGCTGCTGTTTCTTGATTCAAAGAAAAAGTAGAACATCCTGCAGCCAATGTTATATCAAGAAAACATGTGGAAAAAAAAATTAAGGCGATTGATTTGGCTCAAAAATCATGGGATTGATCCAGGAAAGTCGAAATCCGTATTTAAAAGTGTCAAGCAACAATATACCTTGCAGCTTCGGAATGCTGTATTCTATAGTAGCCAGCATGATGACCCAAGTCAGAGATAGATCCTCTTGTTTCCAAAACAAATGGAAATTTAATCTTCCTTTCGACGATCCTCGATTCGTTAGCGAATCTGTACCCGGAAACTTCCCCGACATGATTGTTCATACCATGCTTTGGGGACAAGTTGAATGATCTGATGAGCCTTTCTGCCTGAGACTCTGTTTTTCGAGATTTCAGAGTGGAAAAATGATCGTCGTTGAAGGTTCTTGCTAATGAAAATGTTGCAGAAATTAAGAACACAGAGACAAATGTGAAAAGGTAACAATGGTGAAGAAATGTGCAAGCCATTAGAGTTCCTTTGTTCATGATTGAGTTCTGAGCAGCACTACAAAGGCCAGTTTTTATAGCATTTTTTGTGAGAAAGAAAATGTTTTAAGGTAATACTCCTTTTATATAATCATCAATCATGCAATTTTTAAAAGAAATTCTCAAAATTTTCACATCTATTGTGTGAATTTCTTACGTTTGGCTCTTTAATTTTCAAAATATGATATATTAGTTGTATCTTTAAAATTATTCTTTTCAAAATAATAACGATACCAAATTTTATACTAATTTAGTTGATTCTCCTATTAAAGTACTGTAGTGAAATCAATTAATGGATTAAATTTTATGTTATGCAGTGTGAAACGGAAATTATTGAAGTATAGAGTACATCAATTTTTTACCAACTATTTTGGTCTTGATTTTCTGATAATTTTTCCGGATTTTCTTAATTAGAGTGAAATCAGATTAGGTTAGGTTATCTTATAAATTCTAAACTTGCGATTATTTTAACTTTCATAGTTTCATGTTTGAAATAATTCATATCACTCACATATCTATATCCACGAAATGGGTCGATCCATCCATGATTGGAGTGAAAAATAATAATTTTTAACATAAAAATTAAATATTTTTTTATGAGTCAGGTAGAAGATATATCTCACAAAATTGTTTCGTGAGGCAATCTCATTAGTGTTTTTGTATTCAAATATTTTGGGTTCTGTAAAATTCCAGTTGTAAATGTTGACTGTAACTTAAGAAATCCTGGATTATTAATAAGAAGGTGATCCAAATTATTCATGAACATAGCACAAGTAAATTATAGAAATTTTTTTGACAATATCATTATGTATACTCATTTTAAGATTGCAGAAGGCCACGAGTGAGTTCTGAATACGATTTCTTCGAGAAGTTGTCCTCATTCAGTGCGAGATCATCCCATGAGTTTATTGTGATAGTTTGTAGTCTACAAAAAAAACAATGTTTAGAAATAATTGTTGAATTAAGTGATTATATTTTACGAACTTACATTGTGTTCATCAGAATTACTTCCCTTTTATGACCAAAATTGATTTTGTATTGTCTTTCATAAGGTGTAGCTTTTCTAGCTTTCATCAAAATTCCAATAACATTTGCACAAAATGAGATAGACTTTAAACAAACTCATCGTTTTTTTCATATATTTAAAATAATAATAATTGCAGCAACATTTACCATGTTCTTAAAGAAATTGTATTACTGTAAAGAACATTAAATTATCGGAGTTCTTAACCAAACAAAAATATTTATTTATTTTTTTTATTACATTGAAGAGAATCTCAGTTATGCAAGATCCATCGCTACAGATATCCGACGTTTTTTGGATTATTAGAGTAACAACTTTATTAGCCATGTGAGGCGCTCTGCAAATCGGGTGACTCATTCTATTGCTCTTGTTTCTATTTCCTCCTCTTTTCAGTTTGTTTGCATGGGAGACTGAAGATTTTGCTTTTTGGTTGATTCATTTTATAACTCAGGATCTATTGATTTATTAATAAATTACAAGAAGTTGACCTTAAAAAAATATGTTTAATGATTTAACTGAAATTATTTATATCCCCAATTTTTATAATATTTTTATCTATTATTGTCTTTAGTTTTAAAATTTCAGCATCATCATAATTATTAGCTTACATGATTTATTATGTCTAAACTATTTATCAAGATATTTAAAAAAAAACAAAAAAAAACTCGATAACAAATCTAAATAGTTATTTGCACCAAATATTCCTCTGATACATTGAAAATGCATGCTTCTCTCTGTGAAATTTTAATAGACATCTTCAACTCTGACCTTTTATAAAATTAGCACACTCGCTCCTTTAAATAAGTGATTGTTGCACACGCGCCCCTTATGCGAATGGAAAAACATTTTGATATTTTTTTTGCACCAAATACCCTTGTGAAATATTAAAAATGCATATTTGACCCCCTGAGAGGCTGAGAGTATAATTTTTAAATCTATCCAACTCATAGTATATATTTTTTATTAAAATCTAATTATAAAATATTTAACAAACACTTTTCGTTTTATTTTAAATTTAAATTTATTATGATTAATTAATTATTTCTAAAAAATATTATTATTTTATCTTGATATCATTATTTTATTAAACTCACTTCGTGTTTCCAACTTCTCCATTAAACATGTATTCATAAACGAGATTTAAATACCTAAAAATACCAAACTATTAAACCAAAATAATAAGTTCATACATATTAATTTTCAATTTAGGATATATATTTTTGAACTAAAATCTAAATTTTTTAAAATACATTGCAGAATTTGCATTAAATAATAATACACATTATTTATTAAGATCAAATTATAAAATATTTTTTCAAATATTTTTAATTTTATTAATTTTTAATTTTAAAGTTATAATTCTTAATTAATTTGTATCTAAAAAAAATATTATTACTTTACCGTCGTTATCATTATTTTATCAAATCACTTCGCGTTTTCAACTTCTCCATTAAACATGATTCATAAATAAGGATTTAGATATCTAAAAGTACCAAAATATTGAATCAAAATGATAAGTTCATGAATATTACTTTTTCGATTCAGAATTATATAACAATGTTATTTTTTTATTATTTATTAAAAATTGTGCAATGCATCTTCTCGAAAAATTTAAATTTTGGTTCAATAATATATAGTCCTAAATCGAAAAAGCAATATGTTTGAACTTATCAGTTTAGTTCAATATTTTGGAACTTGAAATTATTTAAATTCTTATTTATGAATGCATGTTTAATGAAAAAGTTAAAAAATACGAAGTGAGTTTAATAAAATAATGATAGCAAGATAAAGTAATAATATTTTTTTAGAAAATAAACAATCAATGATAATACATTTAAAATAAAAAATAAAAATTGATAAAACAATTTTTTTTTTTTTGCTAAATATTTATAATTGGATCTTAATAAAAATTGTATATTATGGGTTGAATAGATTTAAAAATTATATTTTAAAGGGGTCAAATATGTATTTTTAATATTTCACAGGGATATTTTGTACAAAAAATATCAAAATGTTTGCCTAGTCGCATGAAAAACGTGTTGGGATTGTGTCCTTAAAGCGTTGTAGTCATACATGTTTTTATTATTAATAGTGACATTTACTATCGAACAGTTTTTCTTGCAAATATTGTCATGAATATCATAGAAAAATCCTTAGTTTATTGGATGTAACCATAATTTTAGTATATATAAGAGTTATATATACAAGAGGATTAAAATTATGAATAATAAAATTAAATAAAATCTGTGATAAAATTAATTAAAGTTGTGATCTTTAATTAAAGCATCACTAATGCTGCCTATAAACAATATGAATGTGACTGTCTTATCCGGATCGTCGATGTGGAGACATCAAGATGGGAGCATTTATATATAATGAGATTATGTAGGACTTGGACCGACTTAATTATACATTTCATAATAAATTCCGTTATTAAATATGAAATTCTAATTAAATCATAAGATGATCATATATGGACGAATCTTAATCCTGAGGTGATTATAGACTCCTGTTCATTTCAATGTAATTCTTAATTTTCTTGTTTAAGTTTGCAATTGCGCATTATCAATACTTGCATTTTAGATTTATGTTAAAATGAGTGGTTGAGAATATTAATTCACAGATATGAAATCCATTTCTTCCTGCGGAAAGTAGAAAGACAATTCTCTCATTTGTTAATTCTGGAACTGAGTGATGGACCCAACTAATTTATAATTAGTTATAAATTGAACCACTCACTAGTGAATTAATGGTAAATGATGATAAAATAACTGGAGAGATAAACGGAAAATTCCTAGCTCCAAATTACGAATTGTCTATGGAGGATTAATTCATATGTAATGATTATATCAATGGACTGGTCTTCTAGTAGAGTAAAATTGAGAAGAGTGCAATTTCGTATTTTTAGTGGAGTAATAACGGAATTAATAAGTTGGATAAATTGATTAAAGAGTTTAATTATTTATCTGATTTATTGGAGCTTATAATTATGGGTCCATGGTCCCTGACACGCCTTCTTGATAAATGACGGAATAGAACTCAAAGAAGAGATCAAATGAAACAATGGAAAATTGTTCCATATATTTAAGGGCTTGTATATATATATATATATATATATATATAAATATGAGATATTTATTTGATTTAAAATATAATTATGAGATAATTATATATTTGGATTATTATGGTAATATCCAAATAGAAATCAATGATATATTTTATGGATTATTCTATACTACACCTGGAGTACTTCTCCACCCATGATGTGATCAAATATCAATCATTGGATCATCAAGACATATGTCAATTTCCATAAAAATATATGGGTCTCACGTGATCTAATGATATTGAAATAGAGGGAGAAACACTCCCGGTGTAGCATAGACTAACCATATATATATCTATATATCTATATATATATATAATAACTGAGTTTTTGCTAAATATAGTAAAATCCCGCCAAAAACTTTTAGCTAAAACAGGAAACAAACTTTATTTAATTCTATTTATATGTTTAATGCACCGAAATTCATTTTAAATATTACTTATTTAGAAATAGTTTTCATTTTAATATATATCTATATATATAATGCACAAATATAATTGATTCAAATTAACTTACTTTATAATAATTTGATTTGCCAAAAACTTGCGATTAAATTGGTAGATATTAATTAATACTATAAATATAATAATAAATCAATTTTCAATTTAAAATTTGCTTAATCACTTTATACAAATATAATTAATTATTTGAGTTCATATATATTTCAAAATCTCTTACAATACTATAAATAATAATGTACAAATGTATTATATAACAATTTCTTTCATTTAGTATTTCGAATTTGCTTCATAAACAATTTTATACGAAATTAAATTCGTCTGAATACATGCTCCCAATGCCAACAAACAAACTTTTCAAAAAATTATCATATATATGTGAAATCTTCAATAAATGCTATAATAATAATAATAATAATAATAATAATAATAATAATAATAATAATAATAATAATAATAATAATAATAATAATAATAATAATAATAATAATAATAATAATAATAATACAACAAAATTTTGAAGATTTCCCAATTATATATAAAATTTTCAATAAATGATAAAATTTTTGTAATTTATAATTAAAATTTATATGGGTCAAAATTCGTCTGAAAATTTGCTTCAAATCAAATTTTGAAACAAAGTACCACATATATGGGAAATTTTAATAAATGCTATATTTTAATAATAATACAACGAATTTAGAATATTTCTCAATTACATATAAAATGTTCCATAAATAATACAATTTAACTATTTTAGAATTAAAATTTAGAAAGTTTACAGAATTAAGGAGGTTAAATTTGCTTTAAAAAATACATAAGATAATATTATTTGCAGAAAAAAATTGATTCGTTTTAAAATATTTACCATATTTATAAGAAATACTTATATCATTTGAGATAATCTTTAAATGGACATACCAATTTTATGTGATTACATTAAATTCTTTATCTTGGTTGAGATAACTCTTACTAATAAAAAGAATATATAAAGATATTATAAAAAATCATATATTATTTTTCTATCAGAATTTTTTAAAAATAAATATTTTTAAAAAAATTAAAATTTTTGTCGATTAATAAATTTGATTAAAAATGTTAATTATTTTTTAGAATATGTTAAGTGAATTTATATCAAGGTTCTAATTAAGATACATAATATAGATTTATGGAAAGTCAATACACCAAATATTCTAGACGACGCTCTTTTAAAAAGTTTGAAAATGTAATCTATGTGTATATATATATATATATATATATATATATATATATATATATATATATATATATATATATATATATAATAACTGAGTTTTTGCCAAATATAGTAAAATCCAGCCAAAAATAATTAGCTAAAAAAGGAAAACTAAGACAACTTATTTCTGTTTATTTTCTAAATGCTACGAACGGTTCAATTATTTTCATACATTATATATATATATATAATTTATAAAGATAAGTCAAATTGCATAGTTTATAACGTTTTCATTTGCTAAAATTTACACTTTAAATGTAGAAAAATAAATAATACAAATATAATAATAAATAAATTATAATTTTAAAATTTGCTCAATTAATCTATACAAATTCAATAATTTTAGTAATATGTATATATTAAATAAATGCTTTAATATATAAAATTTTAAATGATTAATATATTTCTTTAATAATATAACCAATTTAGAAGATTTAATAATTACATATAAAATGTACCATAAATAAAATAATCACTTGATTTATTGTAAATTTTAAACATTATAAAAAGTCTTGGTTCAATTAATGCCTTCAAATAATTAAATTAATAAAATACAAATAGATAAAATAGTGTAAATGGTGAGCATTAATTATTAATAAAGAATGTCTAACTTTAAATATAAAACCTAATAATTAAATAAACGATTCAAAACATCTATAAATAAAACTGAATATTTAAATAATCACTTAATTTATTTTAAATTTTAAACATTTAAAAAATTCTTGGTTAAATTAATACCTTCAAATAATTAAATTAATAAAATACAAATAGATAAAATAGTGTAAACGGTGAGCATTAATTATTAATAAAAAATGTCTAACTTTAAATATAAAACCTATTAATTAAATAAACGATTCAAAACATCTATAAATAAAACTGAATATTTAATTTAATTTAAATCTCTACATAAATACATATTTTAGTTTCAATCAAATACATGCAAATATAATACCTCTCATAATAGATTAAAAAACATATTAAAAAATCAATGCAATAATTACAACAAAATACGATCAATATTATCACCTAACAAAATTTTCGAATATATTTACTTTCTTTATACACAGTGTCGACTAACAAATAAAAACATTTATCATTATGATTCTTTAATTTAATTTAAAATTCAACAATAAAAATTCATTGTCAAAGAAAATCTTTAAAGTGTGAGATATTCCATATTAGATTTAAAAAATGCAAGTTAAAATTGATACAAATATTGTAATAATTTTTTTACCGGCCAATCAACTTAGCAATTAAAATAGGAAAATAGGACTCAATCCCTAACCGTAAACATACAGATAAATTTTATGACTTTAAATAACTTAATAATGCATAAAAAAATTTAAACACTCGACACTAAACAATGAATATTATGAAAAATGGTAAATATTTATAACACGGTAGCTTAGGAATAATATTTACTAATTATAGTTGTAAACAAAGTAATAATGTTGAAAAACAAACAAATATGTCAATCAATACCATAATATTTGTCTTAGTTTTCTAAATATAGAACTACCAATCAAAATTTTAAAAAATCAATCAAAATTATTTTTTATTTTAATTATTATATATTCAACACAAATACACATTTTACTTTCTATTTTTCGGACAAATAAGGAACATTCCACAAAAGATTAAAAAAAACTTAAAATTGAAAAATTCCATGTAAAATTATAAGAAACTGTGACCAATTATTTCACAAAAGATTAAAAAAAACCTGAAATTTGGAAATTAAATGTAAAATTATAAGACATTGTGATCAATAAAAAAAATAAGCAATATTTCATTTATTAATAAAGTATATCATTTAAAGATTTTTCAAATCAATCAAAATAATTCGTAACTTAAATCTAACTAAATGCCAGATTTAATTTCAATCAAATAACAGCAACTAGGATATATTCCAAATTTAGATTAAAAAAATTTAATTTTAAAAATTTATAATAAAATTGTAATATATTTAAATCAAAAAAAAAAATTTAAAAAAATGAAAACATAGGTTATCCGTTATTGAGTCAATCCCATAAGTCATGATTCTCAAATATAGAGCATATATAGTTAAATCACTCCTCTCACATTATTCTTGAAAACATTTACCATCGAATCACAATTTCGAGAAATTCAAAACACAAGCTCAAATTCAAACTCACATATTTTCATAAGCAATTATCACATAATCATAAAAAAAAATAAAAAAAATTCAAGATCGGCTATAAGGTTCCCACAATGATATAGCGAAGAACATTCAAACATATGAAAGGCTGCTGAATTTTGAAGAATCAAAATTACTATGGAGCGACTGACAAAATCTACGGATAGGCAACAAGAGACGGAAAACTAACAATCAAGCAAAAGATAATTAAGTATACTTTTAATTTACTTTTTGGGATTGAATTTTTGAGTTATTCATACCGTATATTTAATGTTTGAAATACAAGTTGAAAAAATTGTCCTTACGCATCATTTTTCAATCGAACTCCTTCTGCTTATATGCATCTGAAATTGATATATAGATGGATAAACATCAACTTAAAATAATATCTAGATGTTTATCAATAAATTTCTAATAAAAATGCATTATCTACCATAGACTTAACTTTCTTGATAAGATATAAGTAGTCCTTCTATATTGATAACCTGCAAATAAACAAAACATTGTTGAATTAATATTATACTTGTGCAGATGATTATATTAACTAATCTAAGATTCTAAGCTAACAATCACTTTAAATCATTTTCAATATATGCATATATCGAATCCTTCTAAGAGAACATCTATAAAATAATTACCTAAAATCGTTTATAATTAAAAGTAACATCTCAAAGTGTTGATAAATCAAGATGTAACATACATAACATGATGCAAATAATCAATATAAAGAATTAACATATAATAAAACTGTTTTCAGCCAACATAAATTAAGATGGTATTGACAACATCAAAATATCCATTAAGTGAGATCACAAATGGTATGATATTTTTTTCATGCGTTATTTTTTGTTATTTGTCTACTCAAATTATTATATTTGTTTTCTTTTAACATCGGTATATGTGTAGCTACGTCATCGAGCTTAGTTGATATAGATTCTTCTTCTTAAATGCCTAGCAGCTCAACTAAAAATAAATCAGATATGATTGATCTAACGATTGATGATGATTTCTCTCTCTGCTGTTAATACTGGCGACAAACTGTCGTTTGTTTATCAATATAATTTTTAAATAACTACACGTGTTTTTTTTCCTAATTTTAAGATATTATATTTAAGATATAAGTATAATCATCAATTAATAACATTTTTTTTTTTTTGCAGTTGAATTTGATTCAATTCAAATAATTAAGTTAACATATTGGACATTCAACATAGTCATGACAATCTCGACAAAAATATCTCAAAATCATCCATTGGTAAAATTATATTATATTGGTTTTATGTTGTTTTAGTTTAAAACAAGTTTATGTTGTTTTATTCAAATTTATAAAAATTTTTCAGTTATAACATATTTAATTTTTTTATGTTACGTATTTTTCATTTTTTTTTTTTTTGGAATATGTGTGTGTTAACAACGTCTTTTTTTATATAGATTATTGGGATATAGGAAATCTAATATACAGATGTAATTTTTGTGGTGCGATATTCTGGTATGAAGAAAGGTTATGCAAGGGAAAATACAACTTCCTCCTTTAAAAAATCTCAAAATCCTAAATACTCCATGTGTTGTATGCAAGGAAAAATACAACTTCCTCCTTAAAAAAAACATCATGAAGTATTGCATGATTTTTTAAATGAAGTGGATGATAAAAGCAAACATTTTCTTGAGAATATCATATCGTACATTAGTATGTTTTATTTCACGTCGATGGGAGGGAAGATAGATTCAAGTTTAAATCAAGGTGGCTCCGCTTCAGTGTTTAAACTTTATGGTCAAAATTATCATTTAATTGGAAGCATACTTCCATGTGAAGGTGCATCTCCGAATTTTGCGCAGTTATATATGTACGACACAGAAAATGAAATTACTAATCGAATTTATACTGTCAGATATGCCTTAAAATATGTCTTATTTTGTATTTATCGTATTTGTCAATTTATTAGAAAATATTCATTTATATCGAATAAACATATTTTTCATAAAAAACAGCGACACAAATAATCTGCATCTAGAGATAGTCTCTGATTTGAAGATCATGTTAGATGAAAATAATGTTTTGGTCAAGTCTTTTCGGATGATCAAAGAAAGAATGATGGTAGAAGTACAATCCGATATTAAATTACAGCTGATTGGGAGAATAGATAAGGATGGAAAACGATATAATCTTCCTTCTATTTCCGAGGTTGCTGCATTAATCGTGGGATATTTTAATGAGGCTTTGGGAGACAGAGATATTTTAATAGAAACACAAATTGGTCAACTAAAACATATCAATGAGTTGAATCCTGCATATATCTCTCCAGTATCCTATACTTTTCTCCCTATGGTGAGGATGGTTATCGAGAAGATATTTCATTCTCAGAATCCAAGTCAAGTGTTGGAGGTAGAAAAAAAGTGAGTATAAGAGAATTTTTGTCTATCGACTGCATGATAGGGACATTGAATTTTCAAGTATTTTGTCTTCGAGAAAACTTTTTCAACAATTTATTGTTGATGCATACACAATGGTTGAATCTGGAAGGTTGACATATGTTCGGATGCATAAAAAACAATTGAGATGTGAAATGCACAAAGGTCTTCATGATGCGCTTTTGCGTGGTGAAACAAATGCATCTACACAAAGAAAACGTATTATCTTGCCTTCTTCTTTTACTGGGAGTGCAAGATATATAATTCAGAATTACCAAGATGCCAAAGCTATATGTAAGTGGGCTGGATATCCAGATTTGTTCATTACATTTACGTGTAATCCAAAATGGACAGAAATTATGAGATTTATCGAGGCTCGAGGATTGAGAGCCGAAGACCGTCCGGATATTGTCTCCAGAATCTTTAAAATGAATTTGGATGCCTTGATTAAAGATGTTCGAAAGAATACAATATTTGGAAATGTTAAAGCAGGTGTAACATTTTTTTAAATATAATGTTTTATATATTTCTTATCTTATGATGATAATTAATACCTTTTAGTACATACAAATAATTAATTTTTTAAATTTGTTTATATTTTACTTTTATATTCGAAATATAAATTTAATCCAATTTAATTATATTATACACAAGATATAATCCGTGCATCGCACGGGTGAAATACTAGTATTATATAATATATTAGTATCCCGCTGCACGCGTTGCGTGCTCGTACATTTTATTTTTTTAAAAAATACAATAAATAATAAAATTAAAAAAATAATAAAACAATAAACAATAAATTAAAAAATAAAAAATAATAAAAATATAACGTTTTCCTAAACAAATATTCACAAAAAATATATATCTTATAAAGTGGGTGTCATATTTGTAAATAAAATAATATCAAAAGACATAAAGTGAGTTTTTAATGGCTAAAAAGTGGAAACTGTATAAAATGACTATTTTGCCCAACAATTTTGGTTTTATTGAAAATTAAGTTAGGGGATAATGGTAATTTCAAATCAAGCTTCACCAATTAATTGAAAGTTTGTTAATTAGAGGGTCTCTACTTTAATAATATAGTAAGATATATAAAATAAAGAATTATATATGTATATATATACACGTTTTAGTGACATATATATATATATATATTATATATATATATATAAATAATATATTTTAAAAATATATTCAGATATCTTTTGTTTTAAAATAGAATTTCAAAAATCTTAATCAGATCAAGATATAATCATCCCATGTTATAAATAGAGGATGATATATTGTTAAAAATGTAGAGAACTAAAAAAATAACGTAGAAAAGATTTTGATTTTCTTTGTGTTTTGAGTGCCCACCCACTACCGTTAAAGGAAGGATCGTGTTGAAAGACTGTGGTTTCTGCACACATCGATTTACCTTAATATAAGGAGGAAAAACTATAATTTTATTTGTGAATTTAAATTCTTCATTAATTTATATTCATGTGAATGCTCTTAGATTTATGAAATCGCTTCCGCTGTTATTCGATTTGATCGAATTTATTATCATATTTTTGTCGGAATTGTTCCGGTGACTCGATGATTTCCAACAGAACGTGTGTGCAACAATAACTTATTTGAAGGAGCGAGTGTGTTAATTTTATAAAAAATCAGAGTTGAAGATGTATATTAAAATTTCACAAAGAGGAAAAAGTGTACATTTTTAATATTTGACATGGGAAATTGAAGCAAATAACTACAAATCTAAGAGGCAAGGCTTGAATTCCCGCCCCTTTCCATCGCGGCCACTAAATTTATTTATTTTACTTTAAAATAATTATTCAATATTTTTATTTTCAAAAATTTGTTTATTTTATTTTTTATTAATTATTAATTTTAAAAACCCGAATTAATTCAGTGTTCTTCATCTCTTCCTCTTCAGTCATCAGTGCGAACTCCGATGAATCCAAAACAAGGAAAAGGCCAATTGTGAGAAATGATTCGCCAGCAACGATAATGTGTACTGTGGTGGCGATCGACCACACCAATTTATGCTACCGAGTTTGCTCCGCCTGTGACAAGACTCTCCCCGATAGCTCCGCTGCTTGCAAATACTGCAGTTTTAGCAGCAGTTTCAACCCACTTGCGTCTGCTTCCAAGCGCCTCTTTCGTGTTCTTGTTAGTGTTTTCAATGATCTGGGATTGCAAAAGTTTTTAATGTTGCATGATTTATGTACAAAGTTCTGTCTTTTATTGGATTTTTGCTATTTTATCTAAGGTCCATTTTTTGGGTTCTTGAAATTATTTACAGAGACGTGATTTTCTTGGGAAGAGTTTGGATATTATGTTAACTGTTTGGAAAATGTTTATTTAAAGCAATTATGCAAGTACGCAAGCGGAAGACTTAAAAAAATTAAATAAATGCGGTAAATAAATGTGTAAAGTAAATAAAGGAGTAAAAGAGATAGGATATGTTTATGAAAGTTCGACGATAAATCGTTTACGTCTCCCCTTCTTGGTTAGGGTCGATTAACCAAGGATCCACTAGCACTTCAAACGTCTTGGCCTTGATGGCTCCAAGGATAGCCGTACAACAACAACACGATCACCGCGCCGATACAACTCGATACACTTGGCCTTAAGGGCTCCAAGGATAGCCTCACAACTCGAAACAACTCGGGCTTCACACTCGAGTGAATACAACAACAAATTTCAAGCGTTTATTACAACTCGATGCAAATATATTTTGAGGGACTCGAAATAAGCTTCAAATTCTTGAAAGATTGCATGAATATTTCTTGAAGGATGAGAGACTCGAAGGTGAGTTGCTTGATCTCAAATGACCTCGAAATGCCTCTATTTATAGTTGCTGATTCGAGTGAGTTTGGACTGGATTCGGAGCCTCCGAACGTAACTGATTCAAATTCAAATTTTTGCGGTTGAGGAACTGTTCTGACCGTCCGAACCTATCTTCGGATCGTCCGATCGGCTGCATTAAGTTCACTCCGGTAAATTTCTTCCGACAAGATATTTCAATTGCCATAAAGCTGTTCGGACAATCCGATCCGTACTTCGGATCGTCCGAACTGTACCTTCGTGCCCTTCGAGCGTGCCTCCGAAAAATTATTGATTCCTGGAAAATCTTCGGACCGTCCGAACGGACTTCGGATTGTCCGAACGATTTCTCCGTGGCCTCAGAGCTAATCATCCGATGAATTATTAAATCCTTGAAAATATTCGGATGGTCCGATCCTGACTTCGTACCATCCGAACTCTGGCAGTTTCGAACACTTCAATTTTTTCTTTGGTAATTGGCTTATCGGTTCTTGCTTCCAATAATTTTCTTAGACAAGAAATTTTATTATCTGCAAATTTCTCACTTCAAACTATTAGTAGCAATTAACCGAGTTTTGTAATCATCAAAACATAATATTTTAAGACATGTTAATGCATTAAAAACATTAATCTCATAACACGAGATTTGTATGCGTTTAAGGCGTAACAATGTCCCCCTTTTTGATGATCACAAAACTTAGTTAAATAGGAGAAATAAAATATAGACAATAAAGCAATAATAAACATTTAATCAAAATAATAAACATTATTTAAGCATTCAAATGTTTATTTAACTCCCCTCAATTTATTAATTAATTATTTAACCAAATTAATTCTCTCCCTTTTTGCGATAATCAAAAAGTAGTAAGATAAAAAAAAAATAGAAACACAGTAATTTCATTACATAAATTAGAATTTTACATAAAAATCATAAAATAAATATTACAACTTTAAAATGCAAAATAAAATAAAATCTAAAAGTCATCGTCGTGACGCGACCTCCCTTTTTCCTCAGACACGACTTACCTCGACCGGTCCAACCGAAAAACCCATGGCAACCTTAACTTAACCAAATTGACTCCCTCTTCTAACCCAAGAACTGGGTTACAGCCTCCAAAAACAACCTGAGCAATCCGAACAAAATGGATTTCCAGGCTGCCCCTAAACCTTCCCAAAAATCTGCACGGACTACCTTAACTTAAATTGCCCTTAACCTATCCTAAACTTAACCGAATTGACCTCAAATTAAACCGACACGATCATGATATCTTACACTTGAATTGTGGAAAAGTAATTCCCTGCCCAGACCTCTAGATTCAATCCATCAGAAACAAACTCTTGAGACCAATACAAGAGACAACAAAAATCTGCACAAGACCATAATTAACCTAACCCCTCTATTGCTACGGATACGAAGGTTTTTGTGGGGGTAATGTTTGAGAGGGCTGCAAGAGTGTTGTTTGGTTGCTCGGCGGACGAATTCTTTGAATTTTCCAAGCCTCATCCTCATGCTGGTACATTTTTTTAGTTCTATGCCAATTCTTGTCTAAATATCATTATTGAGTTTTATATTTTTGCTTTGTATACCAGTGAATTTTTCTATGAATTATGTGAGATGTGGGAAAGGTGTAACTTACAGCTTGTAAATGTGACTGAACTGTGAATTAAACTTGAAAAGTTACGTTACTTCTGACTTAGTGATCTATGATATTGTCGAGGAACTATAACATAGTTTTTATTTGGATTCACCGAATTCACACTATATCTGGAGATTACCTACAATAAAAGTACTGGTATGTATTAGATTATTATTCTTGTTTTCACGAATCTGTTTATTTTTGGATGCTTGCATTTCATGTTGAGACATATCCTGTTTTCCCATCAGAATGAACATATTGGAATGCCTTTTCAGTTTTCGGACTCATAATATTGACTCATTTTGCTTTTCTCAGCAATGACTTAGTGATCTATGATACTAACCGTAACATTATCAAACCCGAACAATGGAAATGCCCAGCATCAGCGAGTGGTGTCAGTTGTGCCCTTTAGGACTGGTTTTCAACCAGCTATTGAGACTATGAGGGAGTTGTACCATGTAAGAGGTGTTCCTTGACAAGTTTTTGGATGAGCCTCTGATTCTAGTCATTGTATTATACATGGCTCACTGCTAGCCAATGCGATTCAATGGCTTACTGAAACTGGTTATCCTATTATCAATGTAACCATGATTGGTATATTTTCATACTATCCTTCTGTTTTCATGGCACAACGGATGGAATTTGTTCTTGTACCATCACCATTCCCTCCTAGTATAAACTCTGTGCAGTTAGACGAGGTCTGTAGCAGCTGCAGGATCTAGTTACAACTGATCTCCTCTGCTTTCCTTCTCAATTTTTGCAGTGAAATTTGTGAATAAAGAAATGGAAGCTAGGTTTTTTCTCTCAGACTTTGTCCGTTGATTCACTTTTAACATTTTTGTATCAATAGAAGGTGATGAAAATGGATGAATTGTAGAGTGTTCATATGGAACAACTGTTATTTCTGTGACTGCAGTGTCATAACAATATGTTCACATTGAGTTCCGGAAACAAGTTAACCTCTCTGATAATGTTTGATGCTCGAGTCTTGTGACACTCTATGGTAGAATGATGTGGAAAAGTTTGTGGAAAAACTAGCAGGTAGAGGTTAAGCCGGAGACGAAGATATTAAATTCTTGAAAATTGTTCTATAGAGGAGACTACATTCATCTATTGATTTGATTGTAGTGTTGATTCTCTATCAACTCAACGTTGTGCTTACATTAAGTTCATTGTATATATAATACACAATATCAGATATTTTACATACAAATATAACGAAATAATGGCAAAAAGGTGTTGCAGCCTTTACAGAATTTGTTTATGCGTTCTGATAAGCAATGCAACCGCCAGGTTTACAGCATTTTTTTGTGTGAGAGAAGAATTCATGTAATCTCTCTTTAAAAATCTAATTATGTGGTTTACTCCATAATTCAAACTTTTAAGATTACTTTGTCATGTGTTGATTTTTATAATTACTCAAATTTCAGTATTAGTCACATATCTTCTAATTTTTTGTAGTTTTAGTTTTTTTTTAATTAGGAGTGTTCATACAGCACTTTACATCAGCACCACATCAACAGTGCGTTGTTATCACATTTGCGTATTTTTTGCATCTCCTCTCAAAGAAAGCTCCGTCTATCTCAATAGCCATTTCCCCCCCAACGATCTATATGCCCAAATCATATTCTAGTGAATACTGTATACTTTTTCATGCTGTATGTTATTTATCCTTGTCTTTTAACTTTTTTTTATCCATCCTTTGAATGATATCTCACTGCTGTATACCGGATGCACATGTCAATTTTACGAAGTTTTTTATGCTAATATAATTCATGTTTCAAGTGGATTGTGACAGCATGTTTAATCTCTAGAAGCACTGTAAAAGTTTATGCCAGAATGATGGGAAAAAAATTTTATATTTTCAAATTCTCCTCAAAGTAAATTTGAAATATTATATTGTTGGTGTTATTCATCTGCTGCATTCGAATCCCATTTTTGCATCATGAGCCTCATCAACTTGGATGTTTAACCGAAAGGCCAAAATCGACTTTTCGTGTCGCGCCTCATTTTCAAGTTGCCACTGCACTAGGAGACAGACCAACAATATTTTTGGAACTTAAAATTGATAATGAAGTTCTGAGGAAAGTTTCTGGCCATGAATTGTTGTGATCTCAATTTATATGTAGAGATAATTGAAGAATAAAATAGAAGTATGCTGAATTAAACCGAGAGCATAATATCTGTACAAGAACTTTCGTTTTTCCCTAACTTCGGCTAGCAATAACCACAATGGAAAAATAATCAGTACCATTAACTCAATGCAACCAACCCCTATTATACCACCCTTGCCCCTTTTCCCAAGGGGCTCCTTCTAGAATTCTCTTCTTAACAAGATTAAATCATCCTTTAAGCCCCATGAACTCAAGTTCATAAGTTGAATACTAAAAAAAAAAGTAATCATTCATTGCTCTTGTTATGGATTACTTTGTGTTCCTCTGTGATGATGCCTAGAGGAGAGTACATCTCGAATGACAGCTAATCTGTTAGTTGAGAGTGTGTCAACTTTATTTTCTATACAAGGATTGATTTGAAAATCCTCGAGGATGCAATATTGTATAATTTATATTTAACGACGTTCAAAATATACTGGTTTAACATTTGATTCGTTCTTGTTTTCGTGGATCTGTTTATTTTTGGGTTCTTAAATCTAATGTTGAGACCATATTCTGTTTTTCCATATGAATACATATTGGACTGCCTTTTTCTGACTCTTTTCATTGGCTCATCTTACTTTCACCAAAAATTACAGAATGCAAATCATCAGATATATACGGCACTGTATTGTGGCTAAAGTTTTCATTCATATAGATTAGTCACACAAATACATCAGCAGGTTATCTGTCGGGGTTCTGTGTATATATATCTCATTAATGGTGGCAAATCACAAATAACCTGCCTGACTCAAGGGGCTGTGGCCTTTCATCCACCTTGTTAGCATTTCTAAAGAATTTTTAGGCTGATCCATCGGAACCATATGACCGGCGTTGTGCACTTTCAAAAAAGCAAGTGGTCCATATCCTTTCTGCAATCCAGCCTCTGCACCATCTACGGTGAATGGAGCCGTGGATGCCGCCAAGTATTTCTTCTGTCCCGACCATTTCATGGCGTCAAGCCAGTTCGAGTTCCCTGCCCAAATCACACGAATACATGGTAAAATGTCCTAATGAGATGTGTAGTACGTTCAGAAGCTAGATGCTGGAGTCTTTCTTACCGAGCCAGTTGCATATCAGATCATATTCTCCAGCATACACAAGTAACTTGATCCCATCCTCCAAAAGTGCAGGTATTCCTACTTCAAGATTCCTCATCCAGTCTTCGAGCATAGCGTTGTACACCTTGGTGCTGCATGAGACGAACTCTATGTTACCAACACCAAGAGCGATTTTGACGGGTTCTAGTTCCAGAAACCGCTCCAGGTTAGAGAAGTCGTAGCACAGGGGACCCTCGCACTTCTTTCTTATATCATAGTGCTGCACATGCCACGCGAGTTAAAATGCTTCTTGTAGTTGAACAGTGTATCTTGTTCTCTAGAGACATGTACATGTCAAAGAATAATATAACTTACATTTATTCCCTCGTTAATATTCAGTATGTTGAAGAAGATGTCATTGCATAGTTCGCGTGCATCTTCACATTTACTTCCACCATCTGGGCCTAAAGAACAGCAATTGACAGCAGAGTTAACTTTATGGTCGTCGATATGGAAACACATGGAAGGCTGAAGTTAAAGTACTACCACAAAGTTTAGCTTCTTTTGCACATTGTAAAACATCTGGTTTCATGCTATTGTACTCATCCTGTGTGAGTAGTTTCATTTTCAAAGCAAAATCAGTGTACGCTTGATATTGGATTTCTGGGTTAGTTAATCCATTTCCTATGGCCATTCCCTGCGAAATAAGAATTCGGATCCGTAAAAACAACTTTCTGACTAGAAGATATTCAATGGCAGCAACATACAGAACTACTTGAGAAGCACATGAAAACCTTTAAATTGATATGAATGCCTTCTTTGTCTTTGTTTCCTTTATTAATTCGAGAAGCCAACGCAGGAATATAGTGCCCCGCATAAGATTCTCCGGTTATGTAGAAATCATTCCGTGCGAACTTTGGATGCCCCTTGAAAAACTCCTGACAGTATATTACAAGACTCTTTAGATATTAAGAAATCAAGAACCATAATTCCTTATATTTCGTGAAATGGAGAATCTTGATATAGAAAAAGACCTGCAAGAAGTCATACATATCATTGCTAACATCTTCCTCATTGTGTCTAATGTCGGCATCGGCGGAACTGTAGCTAAAACCGGTCCCGGTTGGTTGGTCGACATATATAATATTCGATACCTTATCCCATCCAAACTCGTTCCATTTTAAGGAGAGGTTCTTTGTTATTTTGAAGGGGCCATTTTCATAAAATAAAGCTAGTTCACTGCTGCATCCTGGTCCTCCTGTTAGCCACACGACTACAGGATCCTTGCTGCTGTTTCTTGATTCAAAGAAAAAGTAGAACATCCTGCAGCCAATGTTATATCAACAAAACATGTGTAAAAAAAAATTAAGGTGATTGATTTGGCTCAAAAATCATGGGACTGATCCAGGAAAGTAATCGGTTTAATCATATTTTTCGTGTCGCGAAATCCGTATTTAAAAGTGTCAAGCAACAATATACCTTGCAGCTTTGGAATGCTGTATTCTATAGTAGCCAGCATGATGACCCAAGTCAGAGATAGATCCTCTTGTTTCCAAAACAAATGGAAACTTAATTTTCCTTTCGACGATCCTCGATTCGTTATCGAATCTGTACCCGGAAACTTCCCCGACATGATTGTTTATACCATGCTTTGGGGACAAGTTGAATGATCTGATGAGCCTTTCTGCCTGAGACACTGTTTTTGGAGATTTCAGATTGGAAAAATGATTGTCGTTGAAGGTTCTTGCTAATGAAAATGTTGCAGAAATTAAGAACACATAGACAAATGTGAAATGGTAACAATGGTGAAGAAATGTTGAAGCCATTAGAGTTCCTTTGTTCATGAGTGAGTTCTGAGCAACACTACAAAGGCCAGTTTTTATAGCATTTTTTGTGTGAAAGAAACAAAGTTTTAAGGTAATATTCCTTTTATATAATCATCAATCATGCAATTTCTAAAAATCTCAAAATTTTAAAATCTTATTGTGACATTTATTGATTTTTCTAACTATTTAATTTTGTCTAATTTTCTCAATATCACCTGTCTGCTTCATTAAATTGTCATGTTGGAAAAATCTCAAGTGTTGTAATATAAAATTGAAAATTTTGCATCTATTGTGTGAATTTCTTACGTTTGGCTCTTTAATTTTCAAAATATGATATATTAGTGGCACCTTTAAAATTATTCTTTTCAAAATAGTACCAAATTTTATACTAATTTAGTTGATTCTCCTACTAAAGTAGTGTAATCAATTAATGGATTATATTTTATGTTATGCAGTGTGAAAAGAAAATTATTGAAGTATAGAGTATATCAATTTTTTACCAACTATTTTGGTCTTGATTTTCTGATAATTTTTCCGGATTTTCTTAATTATAGTGAAATCAGATTAGGTTAGGTTATCTTGTAAATTCTAAACTTGCAATTATTTTAACTTTCGTAGTTTCACCCTTCAAAAAAAAAAAAACTTTCATAGTTTCATGTTTCAAATAAGTCATCGTAGTACATTTTAATCTTATGGGAAAATTTTATGTGGATGATGGAAAAAAGACAACATTTTCAAATCGAGTAAGTTTCATTTGACTCACATATCTATATTCACGAAACGGGTCGTTCCATCCATGGTTGGAATGAAAAATAATAATTTTAACATAAA